>NW_018127993.1:1110748-1144835 GCF_001952655.1 Monopterus albus
GAACAATACCATGACAGGAAAATCAAATTAGCAACATGGCTGCCTCAGTCAATCAAGTGCTAGACTGTGGAAACTCATCAGTGTCTCACTAAGGGACTGCGTTTGTGTGTGTAGATGTGCCATCTCAGTACACTAGATAATCCACATCCCGGACAAGTGCAAACTGCAGTCTTCCAGAACACTGCAGAAGGTAATTACAAATTAGGCCAGTCCTTGGATCACGAGGCAATCGGCATCCTCCAGTGTACCCTATCACCTCAATGCTCCCTGGCCAAAACCAGCTTAAGCCACATGAACAATGACTCAGGCCTCGCCACGGTGACAAAAACGTAAGCAGGCATCCTGCAGTAAGCCTGCTAGGGACTGGCGTCTTTGGTAAAAGGCTTACTGGTGATTTACAGTAGCACTAGAGGTCACTGGTTTGTCTGCACACTGGGCAAAATTCAGTGGATGTATACGATGTTACAGTATATGCAATTTAAGTCTGGCATATCCTTCTGCTGTTAGTTTAAAGAAGCATTTGATGCAAAGATCTGATGTTTATAATTAGCTGTGGTAGTACTCTCAGTCTTGGTAGGTGTGGGAATGTCTGTATTTCTAAAAAGATATTTTCTACACAGGCAGTGGCAGCTTAGTTTTCCCAACACCTAGGCAGACATCGCTGACTGTTCTGATGATCATCATCAAGCTTCAAACTTACATCTAGTCCCCTGACAGGGTGTACATGCATGTGTGAGCGAGAAAGAGCTTGTAGCAACAGCCTGTGACTGCTCTTTTGTGGGGCAGAAAGTGTGAAAGACTGTGAGCGAACGACCATGTGATCGTTATTTTGAGTGCGCTGGTGTGTGCACATGCATATGCCTCCTGTCTTCATGGTCGCCGGGGCTGATGGTACGTTCAAGGTGTCGCGACAGTTTGGGGACTGTGCGCTGGGCAAATGCTAAGGGGAATACCAGCCTTCGAGACGTTCCAGCTCATGAAGTGTGCAAATCAGTCAACAGGGGAAGGGGAGAGAGAGAGATTTGAAGGGAATGGAATAGCCAGGTCAGGGCCAGACCACCTCATCTGGGAGGAAAGGGAGGAATGGGGGGATTAAAGGGATGGAGAGGACAGAGAGGCAGTGAAGGGGAGCACAGAGGAGAGGGAAATAAAAGTAGGGATACAAAGACAGAGAAAAACTCAAATATAACAGATGAGTGAAAGGATACGAGACATGGTGAAGTGCAAAAAGACTGAATCGATCACAGCGAATACTTCCTCATACAGAGTGTATCTCCAGTGAAGCAGACTCCTAGAAAACAGCTTCCTCAGAGGATTTTTTGGGGGAGCTAGTTACAGTGTGAATTAACAGTGTAACAAAGCAAACATGATATATTATACATTCTGCTTTGCTTCAGAAGTGATAAACAAGTCTGTATACCAACTTGCCATGCATGTCATTTTGGCCTTGGGGAATAAAAAAAATAAATAAAAAGAAAAACCTCAGTTTTGCGTCTGGAGACTTTTCCAACATCATGGTTTCAAATGAGATCTTTAGGTGTAAATTTTTTTTTCTCAACCTTTCTGGGCTGCCATGGCAACAGGAGTTGAGGATTTGGGGGGAAAAATCTTTTTCTGAGTTGCCAACATTCACAGACAAGCTCTCGGATCCCTTTGCACCTCAACTCCCCCTTTTAAATGTTTTTTTGCAAAGTATGTGTTTTTCCTTTCTGCCCTCCTCCATTTCTCCAGCAGTTTTCTGGCGATTTTCAAATAACCAGATTACAGTGAGAACCTGTACTGAAGTGACGATGGCAGGAGCAGTGCCAGCAAAAGTGCCTGGTAATTTCACTTCTCTAAAGCAATGAGGACAGCGGGGCACATTTTAATGCGCTTGTCTAATTTTACTTTCACTCTGCACAGACACCCCTAGGAACATTTCTTTCCCACTGAATAAAACCCAATATCCTGCCTAACTCTCACAAACTCAGAGCTCGGGTATTTCAGTTACACTTTACTTGTGTGAAGTCAGAATACATACCTACATGCTTTTTAAAGTGCTTATGCTATATTTATACACCAATCCAATGCACTTTTAAAGGTCATGCAATTATTATTATTATTACCATTTATCATCACCCGCTAACTCTCCTAACAATTTGAAGGCCTGATAGACAGTCATATACTTGAGTAATGACTCCTCCCTATTTTGTTAATAAGAATGTGAAACTAAATGGGCAGATTAGTCGAGTTATTTTGTGAGGGCTAAGGGATAGTGTGTGTGTGTGTTTGAAGGTGGTTTTGTGTAATGGTGCTCCTCTCTATTAGATCCTGTGATGCAATCCATCTTCTGGATAATTAGCAATGAGGGGATAGAAGGGAGGTGGAGAAGCTGACATACGCCATAATAGATGAAGGCTCTTTGCCTTTACCCTGATGGAGGGCGTGTTTAATAAGTGTATGCCTTGTTGGTCTCTCAAGACAAACACACTGGCTTCAACACTATCCAAATACTCTCAGCCACCATCTGAACAGTTGTGTGTCCTGACTTATACCAGATGATGTTTTGCCTCATGTTCTCTTCAGTTTTGCCAAAACGTTAACATTTTTTAGAAAACAGAAGTTGAAGCATAAGCTTGCTATTGCCATTTGTACTGATGTTTGCGATAAGCAAGTGCAATCACATTTCTGTCGCCTTAAACTGAGGAAGAAATCCACATCTTGGAAGCAGTTTGTTGCTAAGAAGACTGTTTACACCCTTCTATGTCTTTGACTGGTTAAAATACCATTCTAACAACACTGCTGTCATCTGTCATATTTAAATTCAAGATATTAACTAGGAGTGAAACAGTTATTATACTTGCCTAAGTGTGGCTACATTCAAGTAACATAAGAGACACACACATCATCAAAACACAGTCATATGTCTAACATTACACGCAAGAACATAAAATACACACTTGTGCACACTGGAATAATGACATAGTTGACTAATGGCACAGCATGAATTATACAGTACATGAGGAGCATAATTTAAGGTAAGGAGGAGATAAAACAGAACTTTAAGATTCCCTAGAGACTTTGGGGATACCACGAAGAGAAGGAGTGTACTGAATGTTAATGCAACGCCTGCAGTGCAATTACCAATTTCACGTTCTGTCATGACTCTCTTGGTTGCCCCAAAAAGAGCTCTCTGACTCTCTGATTTGTATTTGCGCTGTGCTCTCTGGCACCCAAACTACAAGTAGAAAACCTCAGCGTGAAGGAATCAGATTTATTACCGGAGCCTGAGATTAAATAACAGCACAGAGAAATGGTGCTGACCAACGACAAAATAAGGCTGCACGGGGAATATGCAGTGCAGTGCTTGTTTCACTTTCCCACAAATGCCTTACAACAGGTGCACTTCAGGTCATCTATATTTCATTTGAGCAGCCACTGCAGGATGATGAATGCAAACTACAATGCACGTGTGGTTGTGAGTGTGCCTTCAGCAATGGAGATTAAAGCTGTCTTCCCTTTTGACTCAGTTACAGCTGCTGCCCTGCTTCCTCTTCAGAAACCTGTTCATTAAACCAGCTGCTTGTGTGCATGTACATGTACACAAAAACATGCATGCTACATGCTAGTGTGTGTCAGCATGCTTCTTTTTTTTTAGTGTATGCACTTTGTATTTTTGCTTGTGCTTGCTTCAGTAAAGTGTCTGTCAGGACTTATGGGAAGGGTCAAAGGAAGAGTCCATTAATCAAGACAGACAAGAGCAACCCCCTAGTGTCCCCAAGGCGCCAATGTTGCTGGGACTCCGGGGTCCCTCTGCCCAGATCCCTCAGTGATCAGAGCACCAATTAAGAACCACCTCCACTCCTCAGCAGAGGCAGGGAAGACAACCTTTTGTTTCCTACTCTTACATTATGCTCTGCGAGACAGGAGCCCGGGAGCATTTATTTCCACCTTGGTGTTTGGTACCAGCAGGAAACCAAATACTTTTGGGGAACTCAGTAGAAATTTTTGCTTTTTGCAAATTGTATCATAACTTATAGACTGACAAATGTAAGGCAGAAGATAGAAGAACTACACTGTACAAAACAATGCACAGGACAAATTCAATTACAACTCGTAAAGTGAAGACAGTTATGCAGCAATTTGAGACAAAGTACTGAAGTAGAGCACGAGAACACAGTAATTAGATGGCACAGGCAAAAACGAGCAAACTCTCATCACCAACAACAGAAATTGTCTCTCAAGGATCTTTCCATGCTTCAATACCACTCGTCATATCGTACTGTAGGGCCTCTGTTCAGTCTGTGTTTTTTAACCTCCCCCAGACGACACTAATGATCAATTCCAGCCCTCAGCATATTTATTCATGAGTGTATTACACCTGGTTCCTCTTTGTTGCTGATGCATTATGTGATGCCTTGCCTCCCACGCTTCTGGCTCAGATGGCATTTCTCTCTTCTCCTTCTCACTACCGGGCTTTGTTGAACCTCTCACATGCACACACAGATGTGCATGTAGACACTAGTTTTTCTCATTGGATAATCTGAGCTTTATTTTTTAATTCAGCATCTTTGTCTCATCCAGTTAAGAATCAGTCTTATCCTCTCTTTGCTGTGGCCATCAGGAAGAGAGTGAGGTGTTCGTGTTGTTTTTGTCTTTGCATGCACACTCACATACCTCTTGCATCTCCTTCTTTCTGCATCATGGATATAGCTTACATTGTGTGGATCTACTCTTTTTGTGTGTGTCACTGCATAATTTGAGCGAGTCCAGGAATGATGAAGTGGCTTCAAGGTACAGAGATCAAATAACTCTGCACCTAAAGAGACTTTCAACCATTCAATGCACTCAGCAGATGCCCAGGAAGTGCAGCCAGCCTTTGGACACAGATTCTTAGTAGTTCTCAGTGCACTGCATTTTCTAATTCAAACTATGATTGATGCCACTAAGTAGTATGACTATTTATTATTACTACTTATTTCAATTAATTGTTTCTCTATAAAATAACAGAAATAATAGTTCCTGTAGCCGAGGTTCTTCAAATTGTTTTTGTCTAGTCAGCCTCAATTTTCAATGAGAAAATGGAAAAAGCAGCAAATCCCTACAGAGCTGATACCAGCAAATGTAGACATGTTGGTGTCCTTTATATTTTGGGGTGTTTTAGAATCTTTCTCATTGTGATTATCTGTTCTGTGTTATCTGACTTGTGTTTTTTGTTCTCATCACACAGTTAGTGTGACTGAATGACGACTATTCATTCAATCATTCCCTCAGTCACTTGCGTAATCTGTAATACTGCTCGACTGTGTATGTTCCACCACATATGTGACTCTGTGGGTCCTTGTTTGTTTTACAGTGTACATGTAAACCCATTCACTATGTTTGTCTGCCTGTTCCATCTATTCACAAATGCTTCATCTACATTTTTCTTGCCTCTCCATCTCTCTCCCTCCTTACCTTGCCTTGCCTTTTTTAACTCTCTCTTTTCCACTTCTTCCTAGCCAGATTGATTGGTTGAAACATTTTAGGGCAAACCCAGTGGTTAAAGTTTCCTCCCACTGATATGATTAGGTGTCATTAGCTGGTTTGGCTCATCGGGCTAGCCTGACAGGCAGCAAGCGAGGAAGGTTCATGGCATTGATTGCTTCTGCTTTAGGGCCCTCACCCCCAATCTTGTTTCCTTCCTAGAATACAACTATCTTACTATGATGTCTGCTACTCAGTTCAACCTGAAATACTGAAGAATAGTAAGTATATATGTCTATATGTATAGGCCTATATCCAGCCATCCATCACTCTCCTTCACTTTGATGTCCTGCAGCCATCTCCTCCCTGAGCTGTGTGGTCGCTGAAGAATATGAAGTTTTAGCTGTGGCTGACTCACTGGGGAAATATAAGTTGACTGTCTATTGCATTACTGTTTCTAAGCTCCACATCAGGAGGTGATCAGATTCCCTGAGGTAGAAGGAACAGGGGAAATGGAGAAAGGGTTGATGGAATCTATGTGCCAGTCTGTCTCTCTATCTGTGGGCCTACATGTTTATATCTTTGTGGCTGCATATTAGAGCTATTACTTTTCACAAAATCACATTTGAACAGGGTCCTGTGTTAGTGCATGTGTCTGTATGGGGTAGTGGATCATTTTATGCTGTGGGTACAATGTGTACAGTCGGTAACAATTGTACCGGGGATATGTTTGTTAAGACGAACAGGCAGCTCCTCCAGCAAATCGTGCCCATTTCCTCTAAATAAAAATTCTACAAAGAGAAATTCTGTGACTTTGGCTTATCATTTTTGGTGTTCCTGGGTCATTCCAGTGTCACTGCTGGGATATTCACACACTATGTTGTCTAGAGTTTGTAGAGGACGATGTTATAAACCAGAAATGTGCAGCCAGCAGAAACAAACCTGTCACAGAGATATATCTGAGGAGAATGTCCAGAATCGCTTAAGCCAACAGTAAGACCACAAGTATACAAACCAGAACAAGTGACAAGTACAACCATTATACACACAAGCCAATCACATTTCTCTACGTACTAAACCTTAAAATTGATACATCACTGGAAAGCCACCATGTAATAAGCACTGTTGCTAATAGAGTGCATCCATTCAATGGTCAGAGTGTACTCCCAGCATGTGACAAAGCACTCATCACCTCACGATGGTTCCAGAGACATGACAATGCCTTCATCTAATGCAAGCTTCTATACATTATAATATTCATAGATTAAAATGTACTCCTGCATCAAGACATACTGTAATTGGCATCTCACATTGTGCCAGGTTGAAATGGAGAAGGTTTTAATGACTTTGTTAGTTTAGTCCAGTGGCTCCTAACCTAAGAGTCGGGTCTCTCCAACACATGATAAATCTAAGGGGTCATGAGATAATAAATGTGGTAGGAAAGAAGGAAAGAGAAACAAATCTGAAATGCATTGGGACAGGGGATGGAGCTCCAACAGACAATGTGTTCATATAAAAACATTTGGGCAGCACTGGTTTAGGCTTTTGATGGTGCATTGTATAGTACAAGTACTTTTAATGCAAGGTCTTAATCTGTAAAGTACCCAGTAACTGTAGCTGTTAAATAAATGTGATGAAGTAAAGAGCACAATATTTTCAATGAAAATACAAAGTACAAGTAAATTATAGTACAAAAACCTCAACTAGAGTGCTTGGGTAAATGTACTCACTTTCCACCACTGAGGACAGTTATGTGTCAAACCATGTTTTATTTTGTAGACAGATAACACGCTTTATGATATGTCAGACTGCATTCATAAACTAGCTTTTATATGATTTGAAATTTCTGCAGCACCAGTAATTGCCGTCAACTTTTTTCAAGTTGCTACTCACTTTTCATGATGATGACAAACCCCGCCTGAGTTTTTCACTACTCCTCGATCCGCTCTGATTTAATATACATCTCCACCAATTACAAATGAGGTCTTCAACTATTAGTTTTACTAAATCAGGGTAAGCACTTTATCCAGTGGCCTATAAAGGCAAGACCAGTGATACTGAGAGTGCCCAGAGCACTGCTCTGACGCTGAGAAGCAGCTTAACAGGCTTATAAAAGAGCAGGGGAGCGAGTCAATCAGCTGCTATTGAGTGACTCTGTAACGACCAGTCTGACCATCACACTCCCCTGAGAACCAGTTTTATTTTCCATTAAGACTGTCATTACACCTCCAAGTGAGGTTGTGTATGTGAACAACAGACAAAGGAACTCAGACCTAAGGCTGTGGCAGAGGTGATACTTGTGTGGTGTAGAAGAGAATTATCTATGTAGACATACTGCTTGCAAACCAATGATGGTAAGATGATGTCATGGGGTAGGACTGGATAAGTCTGACTTCTTCCTACTCCATTCAAGCATGTACTAGGTATAAGCAAATTGATATTGGATTATGTGTATGTGTGTTGTCATATCAACTGTCTTTACATGCTTGAAAGAATAAATCAAATCAAATCAAAAGTGCCTTTATATCTAAATTATTACTAGTGCTAAATTAAATCCTATTGTTTGCATATTGAAGAGTAACTATAAAAACATAATTTTGTATTTACTTCTTCAATGTGAAGACAGCGTGTAAATACAAACCTCTAGTGTGTCACATAATACATCAACATGGTACAAAAACTACAGCTTCTTGGTTTGAAGGTGTTGTCTTTTCTGAGTGTAACACTCAAAGGGAACATTCTCCTTCCTTCCACTCCTCCATCTTCCTGCCCCTCTACATTCTGCTCAGCCCTTCACCTACAGTACATCCTTGACTTGTACACTGTCATAGCTTTTTGGTTAGAAGGACGAAGCCCACTCAAAGACTTTAGAAGGGGATATCTCGCCACTGTTGCCAGGTTGTTCAGTGAGTCTGGGTCATAAAAGCAGCTGACAGCAAGACACCAACTTTTTCAGCATGTTTCAACTAAAAATAAAATATATTCTAAAAAAAGTTACATTCTGTAGCTTTAAAGAGAACCTCTTTTCTAAAGTCACCCAGTGTCGTGGCTAAAGGGGAACCTGATGTTGTTCCTGTCAGCTGGCTCACTGGCCCGAGAGGGAGAGCCATTAGTTTTAATAAGACGCCACTCTAATTGAAAGGCCCCTCATCTTCATAAAGATAATTACTAGAAATGTCAGACTAAATGTGCTTCCCCTCCACTAGACCCCACCCATGCACTAACCCACAAGGCAGGACATGTATCTTTATAAGAGGGCAAAGCCATGGCAACTATTTGACTGGAACAATTAGTCAACATTAGCTGCAGTTGGCCTCCATAACAGCATTAAATGCTGGTGAGATACTCTAAACCATCCATATTGAGCCTTTATGGACTGATCAGTCCACAAGTTAGTAAGTAACACAGAAGGAATGAATAAAATAACCTCACAAAACAATTTACTTTGTTTATTGAATAGGGTGTAGTTTTCTTAAAATGGTAACATATTGCAGGGAAAGAATATATAACTTATGAGACTTATGGGCTCTGCATTTCATATTTTACTTCATATTTCAGTGCTAAGTGAGTAAATCTAAGCTTTTATGTGATGAAACCCAGAGGGCAGTCAGGGGGATGTCTTAAGTTATTGGAGACATTAAAATAAATTTGAATATATATTAGTAATAGTAATGGTCAGAAAGCATTGCATGGGTCAGCCACTACCCAGTTTTAGGAAAGGATTCTTATTAAGCATGGGGCGTTTGTTTAATATTACTGATATTTAAATTTGTGAGCATATCTGTATTTGCTTAGTAGTCCACTAAAAATAAAGAAGTGGGAAAATACTGAGTAAACACAAGAGAAATAACAGAAAATGTCATTGAAATATATTTGCTGTTTAATTTATTTGTCATTTGTGCTGATGTCTATGTAATGCTAGCCCCAGCTTGTGACTTGTGTATTACATAAACTCAAAGAGATAATCTTCCATTAACCTGTGATGCTGATCACTGACACTTATCTGCAAAATATACTTAAAACATTAAAAGTAAATGCCCTCATTATACAGCAGTGTCTGTATCAGTAGATATTGTTTTACTCTGTCATTATTACTATGGTAGCAGGTTAATGTGTAGTGAATTTTGGGTGCTTGGATTATTTTAAAACTATTTCATTTTACATTTTAAATTAAAACATCAATATTTGTTGTATAAACTTCCAACAATCTCGCACAGCTTTCTAGATTTTAATCATCCCAACTCCTGTAAGTAAAAGACAGTGCTATATTCTACTATACACAGTGTCCCAAGATTCTCAGTGACAGTTACCAGGCAGCAGCTGCTGCCCCCAGCAGCCACACTTCAACTCAGCCTGTCTTTAAAAGCTGCTGGTAATTGAATAATAAGCACATTTTAGGATGAAGGCAGTGCCTGAAAAACATCTGCATGACTTTGAAACAGAAGGGCTCCCACTATGTCTTGTCTAGAGTATTTCTTTTCTTTTTTTGCCACTCAAACTAAAACAGGGTTTAATTATAGCTTGTTTTTGGTAGGAGCTCATCCTTTTAAATTTACACCATGTTATTATTAAACCATGTCATTTACCAGCACTGGGAGTGCACTGAGAAGAGCTGTCATGCATATGACTTTTAATTAGTTAAACACTTGACATTTCTCCATATACCAACTAGCCCAGTATATCATACATATGGTAACAAACACAAGTGAATTGTTATGGATCTATCATATCCCCAAGTACAAGTGTTAATTTGGCCAGACCCACACACAGGATATCAAGAAATCAATATTGCTTTCCCATGTCTGTGGCTGCGCTAGGTGGGCCTAATTGAAATGTATGAGGGAGCCTGCTAAAGGATGTGTGCAGGCAAGGGAGCCAGAGTGATTGCAAACATATGGAACGGTTCCTTAGACAAGAGAAACATTTGTACAATGCAGACAGAAACAGACAGAGGAGCAAAAGAGCGAGAGTGAAAGAAGAAAGAAAGAAAAGACTGAAAAGAGAGAGAGCAAGTGGAGTCAGTCGTTTCAGTCTGCCGTACGTGATGTTTCCTAATGTTCATATAACTAGATTCAGGAAAGATATTTCAAGAGAGTTTGACAGCTCTTCAGTTGAATACCTGAGTTAGTCAAATAGAGATATGAAGGTAGGAAAAGCTCAACAAGATGTGAGTGTCAGCACATTACCAACCCATTAAAAACAACTGGTGGCACAAACATGAAACTCAACATCCACTGTTGTCACATTTATACTGAAACTCCAAGCACTGACCTGCCTGAATGCATCATTTGGTGCATTTGATTTAAGGAAATTCTGCATCCTGGTTTCTTGTTTCCTCTCCCCTACCCCCTCGTCCCTTCCCACCTCCATTCATCTCTCTCACCATGTCCCTCTGTCTCTGATAGGCTATTGACATTTTGTTTAATAATAACTGCAGAGGTAATGGGTCTTGTATTGCCTGGAATGAGCAATAAGTAGAAGTGGCATTTTCTAACCTCCACAACAGGCAGACAACCAGGCTCATTCACCTGCAATTGGTCAGTTTAATTGGGCTATCTTTTCTGGGTAAAGGGAACCGTCCCCTGTGCACTGAACTGGCACTGCACTGCTCCATAATGCAGTGATTAGTCAGGACCTTCTTGTTGTAATGCGTCACGAGTGAATGCATCTGACACAAGTGAGTCATGTCCATTAGAAAGGAGTTATACAGCAAACCACACAGCACGTGTGTACAGGCGTCACTGTCAGACATAAATAGGAGGAGGATGTATTAATGAATTTTATTTTGGGCCAAAGCTTATGCTATCATTCTTTTGCAGTTTAAGCATTAGTGGTGAAAGAGTAGTCTGACGTCATGCAGTGAAACAGCAGCTCTCAGGTCAATAAAGATAAAACAGTCAACATGAAGAAGTGGCCCTCTACCCCTCAGCAAAATGCTAATTTGTTGACAGGCTACACCATTTCATTACTAGATTGTTTTGACAGCCAACTGGCAATAATGCCCCTTCACAAATGCAGCTTCAGGCGACAAACAAAGCTTGAGACACATTCCTACAGCCTAAGCAGGGTTCACGAGTAAGTGTCAAGTGTGAAGATAAAACTCTTAACTTATCTATACCATGCACATTGCTTTACAGATGGAAATGGATGGATCTGGATGTGTAAGTGCACACACACCGTGTTAAACTATGTAGCTTTTCCTCTGTGCATCAATTCTGACAGGCAGAAAGGGACAAACGATTAGTGTTTGAGGACTTCACCCGGTAAGTGATCAATTAATGATGTATACATTTGAAATCAGAAGTCTACATACCCCTTAGCCAAATAAACTCTTTTATTTATTTTTTTTTTTACTACTCCTGACATTTAATCCTATAACCATTCCCTGACTTGGGTCAGTTAGGATCACTATATTTTAAGAATGTGAAATGTCAGAATAATAGAAGAGAGAAGCATTTATTTCAGCTTTCAGTTCTTTCATCACCTTCCCAGTGGGTCAGAAGTTTCCATACACTCTGTTAGTATTTGTAGCACTGCCTTTAAATTGGTTAACTTGGGTCAAATGTTTCAGGGATGCCTTCCACAAGCTTCCTCCAATAAGTTGCTGGAGTTTTAGCCTATTCCTCCTGACAGAACTGATGGAACTGAGACGGGTTTGCAGGCCTCTTTGCTCACACACGCTTTTTTCAGTTCTGCCCACAAATCTTGTATTGGATTGAGGTCAGGGCTTTGTGATGGCCACTCTGATGCCTTGACTTTGTTGTCCTTAAGGCATTTTGGAAGTATGCCTGGGGTTACTGTCCATTTGGAAGACCCATTTGTGGCCAAGCTTTAACTTTCTGGCTGGCGTCTTGAGACACTGCTTCAATATATCCACATAATATTCCTTTCTCACGAGCAGTGGCTTCTTCCTTGCTGAGCAGCCTTTCAGGTTCTTTCTATATATGACTTGTTTTACTGTGGATATAGATAATTTGAAGTATGCCTGGGGTTACTGTCCATTTGGAAGACCCATTTGTGGCCAAGCTTTAACTTTCTGGCTGGCGTCTTGAGACACTGCTTCAATATATCCACATAATATTCCTTTCTCACGAGCAGTGGCTTCTTCCTTGCTGAGCAGCCTTTCAGGTTCTTTCTATATATGACTTGTTTTACTGTGGATATAGATAATTTGGTACCTGTTTCCTCCAGTGTCTTCACAAGGTCCTTTGCTGTTGTTCTGGGATTGATTTGTACTTTACAGACTGAAATACATTCATCTCTAGGAGACAGAATGCGTGCCAAGCTTTAACTTTCTGGCTGGCGTCTTGAGACACTGCTTCAATATATCCACATAATATTCCTTTCTCACGAGCAGTGGCTTCTTCCTTGCTGAGCAGCCTTTCAGGTTCTTTCTATACATGACTTGTTTTACTGTGGATATAGATAATTTGGTACCTGTTTCCTCCAGTGTCTTCACAAGGTCCTTTGCTGTTGTTCTGGGATTGATTTGTACTTTACAGACTGAAATACATTCATCTCTAGGAGACAGAATGCGTCTCCTTCCTGAACGGTATGATGGCTGCGGTGTCCCATGGTGTTTATACTTGTGTAGAATAGTTTGTACAGATGGATGTGGAAACTTCAGGTGTTTGGAAATTGGTTGATTTCTTTTGGTTTTCCCATGATGTCAGACAAAAAGGTACTGAGTTTGAAGGTAGGCCTAAAACAGCTACCACAGCTGCACCTCCTATTGACTCAGTGTCAATTAGCCAATCAGAAGCTTCCAAAGCCATGACATCATTTTATAGAATTTTTGTATGTAAACCTCTGACCCACTGGAATATAGTGAATAAGTTAAACAATCTGTAAAGAACTGATGGAAAAATGACTTGTGTCATGCATAAAGTATATGTCCTAACCGACTTGCCAAAACAAGAGTTTATGAACATGACATCTGTGGAGCGGATAAAATCAGTTTTAACTTCAACCTAAGTGTATGTAAACCTCTGACTTCAACTGTATATGATTTAAAATGGTCACATTTTTACCATAAAACATTCCATGAATTTCACTAGGATACAAATGCCTCAGGCTGAGAATATGATGTGGCACAAGAATACCACAGAAGAACATCTATTATTCATTTAGTCAATGTATTGACAAGGACAGCTGTGGTGAACACCGCGGTTAACTGACAAGTAGAATTTCTATTTAATAGCCTCATGGAAGCTTTGTCTTTTGTTTTTGAAATATCTGACCTTTAATACTAATGTATGGCTTTTTAAGGAGGATGACATTAAAGTGACATATACAGTAGATGCCACAGCCAATGAATTGCATGACAGCTAGAATTGATTTGGTTGCCACATGTCTGATTTCTTATACAGTATATGCACAAATGCATGAGTTTTATATTTCCTAGTAAAAGTTTCAGCATATCTGCATATTTCCAGTATACTGTATGCCATTCTCATTCACCTTGCCAGTGCAGACTTTAAGTGCTTTGGAGCATCCAGCTGAGTGTGTACATATGTGGTAATCCATTTGTTTAAATACATCTGACATATTCATTAAGCTGCTAAGCCACACACCCTCACATTTTTCCCTTTTCTCTCTCAATCCCTCTACCAAAAGCCGCTTTTTCTTACTGCACTGAGATGGTAATTACCATGCAGTCAAATGAGAGGATGGCAAGCAAAAACACAGTGCTCTTCTATGGCTGCCTGCCAGCCAGGCTACTTAAACCATGGAGCACACAGTGCCCAGACACTAGAGGCCAGAGTCTCTGGCTTCCTGAGCTAATAAAGATCATCTCTCTGGCTCAGAATTTTTGAGTGAAGATGATATAGCATGTGGAAAATCCTTGACAGAAGATGTGCTTGTAGGAGGCTCACTTGCAGGTCACTGAAATGCAAGAAGTCTAACAACAAACAGAAGTTAAAAAAAAAATCTAAATAATGCAAGATGACTGGGACATGGCACACGCTATCTGGTTAGATTAAATCTGATGATACAACACTTATCTGATAGCACAGAGCATGATTTATCACCACCACTCTTGACACTGGCAAGTCACAGAAATCAGAAGATCTGGTACCAGACTGCGCCATTTCTATGAATTCTGAGAAGAAAATGAAAGGTTCTCCAGCATCTTTTGCTGCCAGAAGCATTAGAGACTCTCTGCCTGTTTGCCCACCTGATTTTCAGGCATGTCGCTGCCAACTTGGCTCATTACCCAGGCACTACACTGGTGCTGGCAATAAGCCATCCCCGCCAGCTCCATGACTGCCATGATCTGGGTCGGCAGGAGTATTACACGGCCACCTGGAAAGAGGTGAACACCTGGACACAGCTTAGTGTGCGGCTCAGCCATAAAACAAGTCTTCTCTCTGCCAGTATATACAAACGTTCCTCTTCTCTCTCATACGGTGCACACACATTATCAGGCATTGTGTAGGCCCACTCTTAGTCTACAGTAGGTACCATTTAGCAAAATCAAACTGAATTCAGTGTTCACCCTGTTCAGAGGGAAGCTGAAAGTAATGGCAACTGCCAAATGATGCATTGTGTGATGCACAGCAGGTAACACTCTGCAACTATTAGGCACTTTCTGCAAAATTTGTTAAAATTGTGAATAGTGCATTGCTCATCACTCATATCAAATTTAGGAACACATTGTGGCTATTTCGGTGCAATTTTATAATAGGGTCAGGTGGTACAGTCTATATCACCATGTGGATGTGTGGGGAGAAAAAAAGCCTTCCTAAGGCTGGATAACTGTCACAGCATCTCACTTTCATTATCTGAGGGATTTTTGTTTTATTTAATATGTCCAAACAAAACCAATGTACATTCTGCTGCCTTTGAATATACTGAAGTGTCAGAGACCTCGTGTTCCTCTTCTTTCTTCTCTATTCAGTTATCTTCTACTATTTCTCCTTGTGTTATAAATCACCCAGCTTTATTATTCTGGACTCAAAGCGCTGTGAAAACCAGTTGTGTCCTTGCCAATAAATTTTTATGACAGCACTGTCATCTAACACTGTTCAAAAACAATTCTCTTGACCTCTGTCACAGTATTTCATCATCTGTGATCAAATTCACAATTTATATTCCTTCTTCCTTAATATTATTTTGGCAGAGGCTTAACCTGCATTTCTTTATTGTTACTGCTTAAGTTAGATGGTGAGGATCTGTTTGCTGTTGATCCATATAAATAAATCTACCCTCATGTCCACAGATAGTTGACTGGTTAAGTCCCCATGCCACGAGTAACCTCGCTGGATTATGAGGGATAATACTGTTTCCCTCTGCACCTTAGCAATTCTTACACTGTCTTTGGTTTTCAGTTGTATAGGTGGATAAAAGCCAGATAACCTTTTCCAAGTCATCAAATAATCAGTTATCACTATGTTATCCTTTGTACAGATAAACCTTGCATTTTACTGGAGGACAAGAACCCTCAAACAGAATATTGCTACAGGACATGTGAGGTACTTGACCAGAGAATACTAAATACTGTATATTTATATCACATAATCGGTTTCATAAAACCTGTTCACCTTCTTGAGATAACCAGTTTTCATTAAATATGGTTCGTCTTGAAGTATGTTCAAGAGTGCCAACTCACAGACAGGCTGGTATAAAACTATGCCTCAGAGAGCCCAAAGAGGTAAAATGTCTGACTTTTTGAGATCTTGACAATAGATCTTGCATAGAGCCATCAAATCCAGACAGCTCTCACAAAGGTTTTCAGCAAAGCCTGGTTTCCCAGGTAGTCCTCCCTCATCATCCGAGGCATTGTGTATGCTGGAAAAAAAAAAGGTCAGAGATTTTAATGCAGGTTGAACATAGATACTCAGGAGTGATAGTGACAGTCACAGGAGAGTGACGGCATACACTGTGTTGCATACAACACCACTGGAAAGGTCACACAAGGAGTGCTGATTTAAACAACAACAACAACAACATAATACCGCTGCCCAGTAAATGAGGTGGGAGAAACTGACTGAGTTAAGCATACCTCAGAATCTGTGCTAATTACTAGTCCTCCAGGTGGCTGTTAGTGGGGAATATTTACTGCGTACATGTGCTTACATACAGTAAGCAATCAATGGCTTTAATTAGACTATTAGGAAGGATTGGGTCCCCACAGAATACTTCCAAGCCTAAAGCTGTTTTGCTCTGTACCTTTCTGATGGCTGAAAGTGCAGCATCTTGGGAAACTGGTGCATTCTAACTATTAATGTCAAGGTTGGCTGCTGGATCAGATTTTACACATACAAGTAGCGGCCGTGTCAAACTCAGTGCCTGACTAGTAGTGGATACTGTTAGCATGATAATAATTGGCAAATCTTTAGGCACCTCTAGGAGTGGCACTGGTGGGCATGTCGGCAGCGATTGGATGCATCACCATGACATTTTACAGATGTCTATGACCTCTACAGGATAAAGCTTATTGATTTTGGGCTATTCTGACCCGACCTATAGTGTCACCATGTGGTTAATATTTTTAGCTTTTAGTAAAACTTCTCAACAAATGTTGGAGGGACTGCCATGTAGTGAATCCCAGTTCCTAGTTATTTTATCATTTCCCGGTCCTCAATCCTCACTCGACCTGGAGTCGTTCTGGTTCACAGTGATGAAGGACGTCCCAAAGCTTCCATTTCTGCTCTGCTCTTGTTTAATCACATCCTCACAGCTCTGGCCGTACACTGCTGTAGTCTTAAAGTTGTTTCTGTAGCCAGGCCAGTTCTAACTTGATGACCAACAAGATAACGTATCAGGGTGATAATGTCAGTACTAAAATGCATGAAGCTGTTTCTCTATTTATATATTCATGATTGTGATGAATATTTACGATGTCAGCATTCTGATTTTAAGTACCTCTGCTGTCTATTATCTTATTTTGGCAGTTCTGTTTTTACAATCCCCTCAATTTTGCTTACACCCCCACCCCCATTTCTTTTTGAGGTGAGGTATAAGCCAACATTGGCTCCTGGTATAAGCCAACGGTGGCCTTTTCCCTGAACCACTATAACAGCCCCGTAGATCAAATAGCACTGTGTTTACTGAATAAACATGCTGAAAAAACACTATAACCCTTCCCCATCTTCATATTCGATATTCCACATCACGCAAATTCACTGACCCCTCAGAACTGAAATGCTGTGAAATAGGAAACCCTAATGCTGGTATTATTTTCAGGAGCCTTTTATCTTGAAGAGCTGGATTTTTATATAAGCAACCAAGGTGACATGAAGAGGGATTTTGAGTGCTAGCTTTTATCCAGAAGGGAGAAACTTAGATGTACAGAGAGAAAGTGAAACACTAGTGATACAGGATAGGTAATGGATAAAAGGAGGAGGAGGAGGAGGAGGAGGAAAAAAGTTAGGTAGGGCTCATAAGAGACAGAGAAAGATACAGTCGAAAGAGCAAATGAGACAGAGACAGAGAGTCATAGCTGGGAGGTGGAGGGAAGCACTGTAATAACTTCATGCATGTTTAAGCACAGAAGTAACATGAGTTAAATGCCCAGAGGATGTGGGTACCAGCACCCAGCCAGAGAGAAACCAGGTGCAGCGCGTCTCCTGAGCGGAGAGGGGTTTGGACAGAAGCACAGACATAAACACATACCAAATTAAGAAGTTTTAACTTAGTAATTATTTCATCTAGGTAAATTGTTAGTTCCAATTTCTCAAATGTGTAGAAAATATTTTCTTCGTTTTGACATTTTTCATCACATTAGCAATGTGAAATATCTGAACAACTATTTGATTTATTCTCAATTATGTACCAGCACAGGAACTGAAAGACATGGGTCCTAAACTAATGACATTCCTGTCAGCATCAGGCATAAATAATTTTTTAATTCTTCAAAGTACAGAATGTTAGAATTGTCATTGAGCATGTAAGCAACCTGACACTAGCTTTCATGTGTACAGCCTGGCAGAGTCAATAGCACTGCAGTGGACCCTTAAACATAAGTTTAGGACTGGTGATTGGAAATAATAAGCAATGTGAAGTAGTCACTTTTAGCTCTGAGAAACTGTGGAGGCATTTTTCACTATTTTCTGACAATAATCACAAGTTGCAGCTCTGACATATCAAATCTGACATGTGGGTTCTACAGTTTAGGTGCTCTGTATAGTCATGTAGTACTCAGTGTCCATCCTGTCCTGTCTTCCATTACCTGCTATTGTCATACACACACACACTTCTTGTCTCACGAGGGAAAACATCTACTGTCATTGTGAAAAATGGACTGGAACAGATGTCATCACAACAACTGAAACCACCTACAATGGTTTCCACAATACCGCTCACTGTCCTGCATTCACTGCCTAATTCTCTCTCATCATCCCCGTTCCCGCCCAGCTACCCCCAGCGTCTGGATGCATCATCGCAGCCTCTTCAATGCCATCCAAGCTCACAGTTCTTGCCAAAGAAGCTCAGGCTCAGTGGAAGCCCCACAGCGCTATACAAAGTCAGCCAAAAGGAGAAAGAGAAGAGGGAGATGAGAAGAAGAAAGGTGGAAGCAAGAGAATGCTAGGTTCTGGTGTTGATACTCATCTACTGGAAATCTTATTCTTGTTTTAGCTGCATTATTTTTAGCTAGTTATGTGAAAATAGAAATGATTTCTGCCAAAAGACTTTGGATCACTGCATAACATGCTAAAATTAAAAACCTAGAAACATATTTATGTGTGCATGGTCTTTTGTTTCAGTCTTCCACTGCTTTCCACACTATTTTCCCTCTCCTCCTTCCTTTCTTCTCAACCCCCATCAACCCCTCCTCCTTGCCCCACCTGGTCTCATCACACCTCCTCAACACCAGGCGTGGCTGCCGAGCACCGGTCTTGTAGATGAGATAGTTAGCAGATCAAAAGGCATAGAGAGGAATTTTTAATAGCAGAGGAGGTGTTGATTAGTGTCAGGGAAGGAGAGACAAGGCAGAGTGCAGGCAGCCTCTATTACAACCCAATGCTTGGAGGCATATGTTGAAGTGGGCCTGTGCTGACGTGTGTGCATAGGTGTAAGGAAAAGACAAGGCAAGAAAATGTGTGTCTATATGTGTGCACTCTTTCATGCAGTTACAGTATACCCACAAAGTGCGAGTGTGTATGTCTTGGCATCAAAGTGTCTGTGCCTTCCCTCCGGGAGATCATCGTTAATGCATAATGCATGGCTCCATATTTCCAACTATAACAGCAATAATGTTGGCACGCTGAGTTTATGAAGAGGAGATCAGGTGTAGGAGAAAGTGATTATAGGGCATAAACAGTGCAACTGATATTGCTTTACTGTGAGAAGTAACTGGCATGAAGATGACAGCAGCCGAAGAAGAGCGCCAGCAACAATGCTAATCAACAGCCTTACTGCAGTAATTGTAGTTGTGGAGGAGACGCAGGGATAACAAGTTGTTACGGTGACTTAAAAAGCAACTCGCATCAGGTTAAGTGTCAGATATAGAAGCATAACATTCCAACTGTGTGTTATATTATTAAATTATAGTATGCAATGATCATCTAGCTCTTTACTTTTATATGTATTTCATGTCAATAATGGAGAATTATTAGTATAATCAAGCAGCACTCTTACCAGCAATGTACATTAAGCAATTATGGAGTTAATTTAATTTAATTTAGTCTTGACACTAAGCACCGCGAGTAGCATTGTTAATTACACCTCTAAGGGCTAGTTTTATTTGAACGCTTTTATTAGTGTCGCGGTTATGTAACATTTGCCATTTGTCTTTCCAGTTTTATCCAGAGAGAAGATGTGATCCCAGCCAGCAGTCTTTATCTCTCAATCTAAATTTGAGCCAACCTTTAGATAAGGTCCAGGAATAAATAACACTTCAAAGTTGGAATATGAGTGGCTATTCATTCTGCGTCCAAGGCCTTGCCGCATGCCTTTTGCCTGTGTCCGAATTTTCACCTTTCTGCTCTCCCCAGCTGCTTCACTCACATGCCGCTGTCTCACTCGCTCACACAGATGGCAGAGAGGTCGAAGCACTTTAATGAATTTTCAAAGGACCTGAACTGGCTCCTAAACAAATACGTGTAACAGCGGAGTCATACGCATGCTCATAGTGACATAATTTAGTATAAAAACAGAAGCATCCACCGTCTCTCGTACACATGAATGGATGCACACATGCACAACATGTCACACACACACACTGATAATACTCTCTTTTACAAACCCATAACATCCAAAAACGCAGAGGGAAAATACCCTAGGCTGTACACCGCTCTACACTGGTGGACAATCTTAATTAACTCTATTAGAATGACAGGCACCTGCTGGGAGGTCAAAGGTCAATTTTAATGATGATTCTACATATGGCAGCCACTGTGTTGCCTTGCAAGCGAAACGAGCACCGCTTCTGCTGATCCATCTGTCCCGTGGTAATGACTGCACCTGGCCTCGCATGGGCCAATGCACACAGGTATGCGAGCTCTCAGAACTAGCTCCGTGCACGGAGGGAAACACAATTAAAAAGCAATAAGCATGCTTGCATCTAGCAGCCACACTGTTTACTCATTATGTCTAATTATCTGTTTGAGTCAGATCTTTAAAAGACTCTTTTGTATGAGCTTTTTTAGACAGTCAGCGTGACTGTTTATGGCAAATGCTCGTGATCTTGCAGATAAATTTCAATTGGAAATACAATCAATTACCAAGTGTGTCCTCGTGACCTATGATAATGGTTTTCTTGTTGTGAAAGGCCAGTGTTAAGGATCCTGATGTGTAAGATGAGAGGGAGGTGTCAAACATCATTAAAACTGTGTTTCTGCTTCAACAACTCTCACCAGAGCCTGGCCAATTTATTCCAATCCAGGCCTTTTTCAGCTGGCCCTGATTGTGACAGTCAACATACAACTGCCTGTAGGGTTTCCCCCCCTGTCTTTACAAGTGGCTGATATTAAGGGCCAAACCAGTGCTGCACTCCTAGAGGCATCAAGGCTATTGCTGGCCCCTCTTTTTATTTCTTTCTTTCTATCCTGTCCTTCTGTCTACTTTTCCCCAGGCAAGAGTCTTTATCCCACCTCTAGATAGGTGAACTCAGGGTCAGAACTCAGCATAGAGCCCACATTTCTGATCTCCTCAACTCTGATCACTCATCAAGGTCCACCAGGTACAATTTTCCAAAAAGCTGCATTTGAAAAAGTCCCTTAAATCCCTTCAGGGCTTAAATTTTTCTCTTTAAGAGGGTGGGCAAGGGCCCTGGGGAGATACATCAGGCCATGACTGCATTTGATTTAGCTCTGTTTATATCCCATGGCATTAAAGCATTAAAATATCTCTATCCTTTTTATATCATACAGATATGTTTAATCTCTATATGATTATCAAAAATTTTCAATCAGTAGGGTAAAAGGTTGCTCCGACTGTTTCTCAATCAGTTTACATGTATGTAGTTAGAAGCATGTTTGACATCATAGTCAGACTTGAATGCACAGCAATGAAAATCTGGGGATTGAGATTTACAGAGTGTTGGCACAGCGCGTCTGTTTTCAAACAGGGACAGCTGCAACAAGAACAAAACATCTGCTGCAGTGCTAACATAAGCATACCTCGCTCCCGTACAGTCATGCCTGAGCAGCCTCTAAACCGGACAGCACCGAGTATGACAACTTCTTGATGAAGTTTCTACAACTGTGTTCATCATGCTGTCACTCACAAAGTACATGTTCACACCTCGACTTGAAGAGAAATTAAAAACAAGTGAGCAATATTTTTTCCCCTCAAAGAACAGCCTGAGTTTTAGAGCCGATCTGGCTTCTTGTCTGACTTGGGTAAACTTCTAGATACTTCTGCAGTCTGTGTGAGCCCAGGCCATCTGTAGTTTCTGTCAGTGCCTCTCTAATTCTTTAATTCTTTGTTGAACAGAAAAAAGGAGGAATGTTTATATCAGCTCAGATGGAAGGGTGCAAGCTCTCTCAGCATCACTGATAACATGGCAGCACTGTTCTCTCTGGTCGGCAATGTCTGCTTCACACCTTCTCCCTTTTCTGTCTGCATTCAGGCCTTTTCGCAGCTAGCTG
The DNA here is from genome assembly GCF_001952655.1 of Monopterus albus. Lineage (NCBI taxonomy): Eukaryota > Metazoa > Chordata > Actinopteri > Synbranchiformes > Synbranchidae > Monopterus > Monopterus albus. The sequence continues at coordinate 1,133,230 of NW_018127993.1, forward strand.
GAGCTCGGCCAGCCTGAGTCATTTCGTCCCATTATGCGGTACTGTAAAAAAACAGCTGCTCCCATTCCACACTGGTGAATAGGTTAAATGGTGACACAAGGAACAGGCCCTTTTTTGTCGTGGTCTAAACTGACAGACAACGGGCTCTGGGGGTTCCACTGCCCCTTCTCGGATGCCTTCCAGCTCCATTGCTTTTGATTTCCAATTAGTGGCCACACAGTCTTACAGTCATTTTAGAAACAACCCTCTGTGTGTGTGTGTGTGTGTGTGCACATTCATGGATGTGTTTTTGCTGAGAAGGAAGGGCTAACAACTCCAAAAAATTGAAATATATAGTGGGCATGTTATGATCTATATACAGAGCGCTGTAAAATTAAAGGGAACAGAATAGATGCCCAATGCACTGGCTACGTTGAGGGCATCGCAATACAGTTTGAAAAATGATTGCTTTTAGCTTGTGCTGTCCCAGATCAAGGTGGATCTCCCATTTATTGTGATCTCTGTGTATAAACAGATGAGTATACACTTTGAAAATAAGCAGTAAGGTTTAATGAACATAATGTATCAAAGACACTGACGACTTTTTTAGAGGAAATAATTGCCTGAAATCGTAAAGGTTATTTTTAGGAGTAAATTCTTCAGTTCAAACAATTACAAGATACTGTATTCACAGTATACTGTATAGGGGATGTAAGTGCACTTGTAAAACAAATTTCTAATAGCAAAATGAAATATATACAGTATATACATACTGATGATACTCTAAACCAGAAATGTCACATTTTACAGTACAGACAAGTTGAGATACTTAAAATGTTTACATCCAGTACAAATCTAGAATAACAGTTATGTCTTTACCAGAAACTGAACTAAGAGCTAGATCAGAAAACAGTGAATCATTTCTAAGACACCGACTCCCACACTAGAGGCTTATAGGCTGGATTCAGCTGCAATCATTGGACTGAATTCCGAGTTATTAGTACATGTGGTCATGGTTGGATGTCACAGATCAAACACACCAGCTCCTTTGCTTCCCCTAAATACAAAGTTGTTCCTGCCTTGGTGCACTGACTGCTATGTGATGAATGAGGAAAGTCAAGACCGGCTATGTCAAAAAGAATCTCCCTCGAGGAAACTGATGTCCTTGTCCAAAAGCTGCAATGTCTCAAAGGACTGAACATACAGCACCCAAATATCCCACCAAGGACAAATGATGTGTCTTTTAGTTTAATCCGAGTGTAATTTCTGTCAACAAGTTTTATTTGCACACAAAAAAAGATGTGCTTTTATGTCAATACATTAACCAAGACGAGCTGCAGTTTAAGATGTTGACTGGTTGAAAGAATCTTTTGTTAGTTTAGCCCAGAACAGTCTTTTACAGGGTGCTACCATCTCTTTTAATGTTATATCACTTGATCAGCTTTGGCACATGCACAGCTTATTAGTTCCAGATGCACATGCGTAGCTTTTGTGCACTGTATTGGTGGGGTCACATATCTTAAGTATAGCAATTTTTGTAGTCTTTTTTGACATTGTAAATGTGACTTGAGAAATTTGTTGTACGGTTTCAAAGTCTTATGAATTGCAAAAACATTCCAACATGCCCAACCTATTTTCCTACAGGAAATGTGATAGAAAGCTATAGCATTCTCAAGGAAAAATTGCCTAATAAAACTTTCACAGCACATACAACAGAGCTACCTCTTACATCTGGAAACAAACTCGAAGGGTTCACGGTGTGGCTGCCAGTTACTCATCATAGCATAGCCATTTCTGCCTTGTTGCAACAGTTAGTCAACGAAAAGCTTCACAAAACTGAGTTCATGCCTTTACTAAAACCCATGTCTGAGCAGTTACATGCTCACTATGTCACATCACAGAGGCTTTTTGTAATTCCCCCAACACTGACCACTCCAAACACCCCCCAAATCCCTCTTGTCAATAAAGAAAAGACAACATGAACAACGGACTTCTCGGCTTTCCTTTGCCTTGTCAAAAGTTTCCATATTGTGTTGCGGGTTCTACAAAGCATAACTAAGACCCTGGAAGCAGCTTATCTGCTTAAAACAGGAGGGTGAGAGAGGGTGAAAAAAGTGTGTCCGTCTTCTATCTTATTCCCGGTTCAGAGACTGGGTTTATTGAAGCCACCAGAGCTTTGGCTTCTCCCTTTAGATTCCCCGTCACCATCCCTCCTAGTCTAATCCACTTAGGCCCATGCTACCTCCACTAGTTTTGATTGGCCAGGCTTCCAAATTTCCACTGCATGACAGAGGAAAAAAATCACTATCAACACAAAATGTGAATAGATTACAGTAAGAGAAATGTGGATTGTGTTGAACTCCAAAACTGTTTTGGCATGAATGGCGTAGAAAACTTTAGAAGTCATTCCTGACAGAGTAGAATCTGGATATTATATAAAGTATGGTTCTCCACTATAATTTTTGTCATTTGTATCCATGTTTATGTATCACATTTAAAATGTCTCTTTTCCATTTTAAGTGCCTTTCCACATTGTTTCATTTGCGTCTTCATCTCTCACCCTCACTACCGAACAACATTGATGCTAATGTCATCGAAACCCCAGGTGCTTCTGGTGGCTCTTGAAGTCTGACATCAGTCCCTGCAATCCCCTCCCATGGGTCCAATTTCCCTGGCATGAAGCTTCAAGGTCCTAAGTTGAGCTCTCTGTTTAGCAACAACAGTAGCAGCGAGTGCGAATGTGTGTCAGAGAGAATGCTAATGACTGTCCCAGAATCTGAACCCCGGTTTTCTGGCCTGAAAATAGATTTGCTCTCATGTCCAAAACAGATATTGCAATCACATTCCCCCACCACTGATTGCCTTGGGGATTTGCTGCATGCACACCAAAAATGTAAATGAATGCAGGGGGATAGACATGATCAGTGATAAATCACATTACCACAAATTCTGCTTAGCAACACAACTAGACTGCACTGTAAGCAATGGCAATGCAGAATTAGTCCTGAGTCTACCATTTCCATCACACAACACTCACTTGTTGTCAGTTCACTTCTATTTCCTTGTTTTATAGCACATTTACAAGAAAACTGTACTTCAGAAGAGGACATTCATAAGGGGACCACTTTCAATATTAAAAAAAAGTCTGCTATAATGGAAATCCAGTACATATTTTTCAGGCTGCCAGGGAGTTGGTACAGCAAAATGGAGAAAAGAGCAGGCCTTATAATATCCCTCTCTATAAATCTCTGGAGATATGAATGTCAGGTAGCAGTGACACAGTGAAGATGTGGCTAAATTTAGCTGGGTTTTTTTCAGCACAGTGGTTCATTGTTTGTGCCAGGGCCACCCTAAGGTCTTTGTGGGGACTGCGGGAGTGCCATTTTATTATGCCGTTGGAACCCTGGAAGTCGGCTGTCAAACTAACAAGCAACAAGGGAAATGTAGCAAAGGTCAAAGCACACAGGGCAAGAGATATCTGAGGGCTACTAAATTACCTCAGAGACACATGGAGAGAGGGGAACACCTTGGTGTACACTATGTTTTTGTGAGCACATTTGTTTGTTTGGTGGTTATGTTACACTGCTACAAAAAAAGGGCCATGAATTTTAACTATTAGATAAGGTTCCTGCTCATGCTGCTTCCTTCTTGCCCCCACCCTCAACATCTTGAAACTGACAAATATTAATGTAAGTTGTGCAAACTCTGAATCCGCGGGGGACACTATCTCAGACGTTTTGTGTCTCTCAATTAATAAATAATGTCCCTCTCTTGACAGGGACTATTCTTAAGCCCCAGTCGGTACAGTACTGGGACACCATCATTTTTCAGCGGAGCCAGTGACAGCCTCAGCCTGCACTGAAGTTTAGTTTGCTTTGCATTGTAATTTGCTGACGTTTCTTTTCTCTCTTTCACTCCTTCTTATTTTCCCCTTTCCCCTGCTCTCTCTCTCTTCCCCAGATGTGACCAACTAATCCACACTAGGTAAGACTCAGTTCATTTCTCATAGCATTGTTCTCGAGAGTGCGAGTCACGTTTGAGTTGTCATGTGTCTTTGAGAGTGATGGGAATGCATAAATATGGACGAGGGTTGAGACAGGGGGAGGAGTCCAAGCGGCACCAAGATGCTGCTATTTGCTCAGTAACGTAGGCAATGCTCTGGAGTTCTCTCTTATCCCATTTTCCCAAATGTGTGCATGAGAACACACAATGGCAGCTTTATCTGGCAAGCGGATTGTGTGCTCTGTGGCTTCAATTTGAATTTTATTCAAATGAGAATCAAAGAGCCCAGATTGTTCAAAGAACATGCTGGAAGTGTTGACTTAAACAAGCATAGCACGGATGGTGTCTGTATCCACGCTGTTGTGTGTGGGTGAAAATATGTCTCATGTTAAGCTGTGAACTCTTTAACCGTTCCCAACTCCACATATCCACATGAAACCCCTGGTACAATGAACACCGACAGTGTCCACCCAGCGACATAGCCTGAGATGTCCCGTTCTCAGGGGATGACAAACACGTCTAATGTCCACCTAATCATTTTCTCACTTTATACTCATATTGTTGATGGCACATTTCTTCAACATCCTTCTTTATTTGTAAGTTCAATAGATGTAAAGCACTTTCACATAGGCAAGTCAGTCCAAACACAGAAGCGGTTTACCCACAACATGTTGGAATCTAAATGTCATTTCTGAACTAAGGTGTAATCTTAGTTAAGTCCAACTAACAAGCTGGCGAGTTATTCGATGAACTCTAATGCACTCCTGGGCTCTCAGAGCATGCTCTGTACTATACGTCTGCAGGAACTTTTAACTACTGTAGGAAAGTTTAGGAGAGGTGCACTTTTTACTTCTGTTTGGCTTGCATGAATCATGTTCCCCTCAGCTGTGCTCATGCAGCTCTTAACCACGATGGCCATTGCTCCTTATGTCAGGACGGCACTAATCATTTTTCCTTATGCTGGTGGTAGAGAGCTGCATTTTGTTGCACAAGTACCATATAAACAATCCACAAATTGTCTCATCAGTAAACAAGGCGGACAGCAGATCAGCATGTGTAAAGAAACGGGGCACATGTGAACAACTGTTTTGCCTCTTGTTTAAACAAACCACCCCAGTGTGAAAATGACCCTAGACCAGTGTAGCATCCTGTGTTTTGTCAGGCTGTTTCTAGAGGCAGTCAGCTGGCTGCAAGAGTGTGATAGAGGTCAAGTTCATGACTGAATCCACCATAGCAGGGCCTCAGACCATGACAGCAGGGCCACTCAGCACTGCCCATCCGCTCATGGGGGAAAAATCAATCATCTCTTCTCCTAGGTGGAGCCAATGTATTGAACAAATGAGAAAGCTGGCACAACTTGATGTTACACTTACTTGGCTGATGTTTTGTCTCAGATACATAGTTCTTCTCAACACAATTGATTTTTCATACTTGGACAGTTTTGGGAGACTGCCACTTCATTGTGTAATTGAAAACCTAGTGCCATGCCACTACACAAGCACAGTCTGGCTACCCAGCAGAGCAGCTGCAAGCAGTTCTGGTCCGGCTCTCAAATCTTTGAGGCAGGCACTGGCTGACTGCACGGAAAGAGAAAACCCCTAGCTAGCTGAGAATAATAAGTACCCATGGGAAGCTGCCAGATGGACATTTACTGTGAGCCTAGCAGGAGAGGGAGAAATCTGTCAAACATCACACTAGGCATCTGTGGGGGAGCAGTGCAGGTTCACGTCCACTGTCGGATAAGAGGAGTATTCTTTGTCAAGACTAAAAGCCGTTAGATTTTTAACATATCACGTGGAGTTGATGCATTTACCTCCTTTCAAGGTCAGCAGTTCATATTACATTAAAGCCAAATGTTACACCGAACACTTTAAATAATGTCTAGATAATGGAAGCTTTAAAGATGTTTATCATATGATAGTAGTGGCCATTGCAGATATGGTCACTAAGTGCTGTGCAGTAAGCTTCTTCTTCACTTAACTTTATTTCACATTTTTCAGTAGATATTACCTCAACTAAATTTGCAAGCAGAGTTTGCTGTGTTGCTGATGTGAGGAAATATATTTTAATTTCTGGTTTATAGTTTTGTGGAAATTTTCAGACATTTCCCTCTGCAAGGTTGTTCTTAATCTCTCTTAAATTTTGGTACAGGCAGTTGCTGCTGTCCCTGTCACAGAATAATAACTCAAAAGCATATTTCTGCCTTAGAAATCATTGAAGCCCAGTCTTTTGATTTCTAAATGTCCAGTTTATTTTCATACACAGATCAATACAAAGCTATAGGCCAACTGGCTTGTTATGCTATTGGAGGCTTGAGGACTTCAGAGCTGGTACAGGGAGAATGAGTTCATCCCAGTACCGTCAACAGAGTTAGAACCTCGGTTCTCTTAGCTGTGTATCAGTTATTATTATTGCATTATGTCTGGCAGCCCTCCTCTCAGACAGGAACTGAGCCACACTTGATCAGTGATATGAGACTGGCACAGAAGACAGTGATGTCTGGCTGCTCAGCTAAGCAAATACCATTACGCTGTTCAAGTCTAAAAGTAGATCTGTGCTTGGTAAAAATTATGAAGGCTGGCCTGGACACTATCCCAAACACTGATAGCTTTGTAATACTCAGGAGTCACTTTTTTTTCTGAAATGGGTTTGCTCTATTCATCTTTCAGAAGACAAACAATGCTGTTTATGGATAATACAACAACACTTTCAAGACTCCATCTGGGTTCCTCTTACACCGGAAACATGTTGTATTACAGTACATACTGTTCAAAATACCATGGACAAGAAAAATAATTAATATCACATGGTTTTTCACAGCTGTGTCCATTCTGTATAATTTAGTTTTGTTTATAATGGTGTTGTCTTCCTGCTCTTTAAACAGAGTGCAGGTCAAGTCAAACGTGTGTGTAACAGAATATACAGTATGTTTTAGCAATCATCTTAGCTTCCCAGCCCTCACAGGGATGCTTGTATGGAGAGCAAGTGAGCAGTCATAATCCCAAACCATGAGAGAACAACCAGAGCTAGCGCCTGTGGTGGGTCTAAATGGTAGCATTTTCTTTCTTTTAGCTCTGTCCTCTGGGTAATGGGCCATTTCGCTAATGGTGACTCTGTCAAGCATGTGTCAGAAAACCTCCTGGCATTATCACAAGCTCTTGAGGGAGCTTCAAGTTGGTATATGTTGATTTTTACCCTAGTTTCCAAAAACCAACTACTGCTGAGTGAGTTCTTAATAAGAAATGTTCTTACTAAGATAGCTAATGGCTTGTTAGCATGATCTAGCATACCTTCTACAGTAATTAGACTTGAGTGTTCACGTTTACAGTCACCTCTGAGATATCCACTTACAATGTTTTATGTTAGCAGCTCACTCATTATGTCAGATCATCACACATGTGACTATCCACATACAGATGCTTTAAAGATGGTGTGTAACAGCAATTTAGGCAGAAACACCACACATATCTGTGTACACTTGAATGCGCCCATCTCTCCAAGTGAAGCTGGACTGCTGTTATGAACAGATGGCTTATCTTTAACTTTATCAACGTGGCACTGTCACCCACAAACGCGATAAGTTGCTCCAGTGCCTGGGGAGAGTGGCATCCATCAGTAGCTAACAGCATATGGTGAAGGCACATTAAGGTGTCTTCTATCTCTTCCCCTGCCTTCCTTTTCTATGAGTAGTTTTGTGGCCAAGCGTCAGATGCTCACTTCACAGGACAAAGTGTGTGTGTTCGAGTGTGGGGTTATGTGCTGACAGGGACTGTGTGCCCAATTTTAGATTGTGTGCTTCCTGTCGGAGCTGTTTTATGGGTTTTCAAAGCTCTGCAGTCATTTATTTATTTATTTTTTATAATACCTATGGTCTAGGTTAACCCCAAACCTATCAGTTTATCACCATACTGACCTACCTTCATACTCTTATTATTTTGTTCTTTTCCATTCTTTTTTTGTTTGTTTGTTTGTATATTTAGGATCCTAAAGGTAATTCATTTCAGAAACACTGTTATTTCCTGAAATTCTCTTTTCATCCTGATGGCTATGAATACATTAAATGCACTGACAACAAAGAAAAAAAAACATCTGTAGCAGCAGCAGGACTGAAACAACCCTAATCAGTAATTTTCCTTGGTCCAAGCAAAACTATTGGACTACTGGATAGCCTGTCTGTCTGTCAACCTAACTACTTGTACACACTGGGTGAGCCAAGAGTCCCCCACCAGGCCAGGCAGGCAGATCTGTTACCACTCTGCTTTTACAGCTAAAGCTAGTGAGCTATGGCAAAGAAAGTGAGAAGGTATCCACAGCAGCTTTCGGTCACAAACCAAGACCATATTCGAGAAAGTTACAACTAAAATTAAGTTCAAGAAGTAAAACCAGAATTAATATTGGTAGAAATGATACAACAAAAGGGGCTGAAAGGGGGGTTGTTATTTTCCTGAAACCCTTAGCATTTGCCAACATAACTTTTATGTACTGTATATACTAGCCCAATGCTACTGTTTCACTGCCATGTTCTTTGTTTACAATCATTAGAGCCATGATAATACTTTGAGATGCTGTGCTCCTCTTCTCAACACACTCTCTTGTGGAAAAAAAATCTTCCTCAGTAGTCAGGCAGTGCACGTTCATGTGTTTTGGAAAGAAGTCAGAACAAAAAGGTGAGATTTTTTCAGTTGGCTACTTTTAAAACCAAGCTTCCTCTTACTGGTTTTCTCAGGAACAACTATACCTTAATTATAAATGGTCGTTGCTGGGCAGGGTAAAAAAACTATTTCTAACCATTTGGAAATAAATCACAAGACAGCATCTCCAATAAAATCTGTGTCAGCAAGGGGCTGTTTCCCCCCACTAATAAAAACCTCCATCACTATCCCCACCTCAGCACCTTGGTAAGGCGCTCTCTTCCAACAGTGGAAGGAAAGCATGTTTACCAGATCCTCCATGCAAGCTGCCAATCAAAGCCTTGTTTGCTTGAGCAAGTGCCTCAGTCCTCCACAGATCAATGTGACAACACAGTGTTGGACACGAATCAGATGCGCTACAGAAATTATAGTCCCTTCATGTAGACTGGGAAGCACACAGATGAGAGCATTTGTCCTGAGGCATGCACAAATTGTCACATGAATACATTATGATTCTGCCATTAACCTACTACATTTATTATGAACATCAACGCCCTTATGCTTCTAACAGTCAGCCCCTGCTTTAAAAAAAAGTCCAATTTTATAAGTCGTCAGCACTAATGACACTTTTCTTGAAGACCAGTGCCATTTTCTACACTGATTACATTTACTTTTATTTTAAAGCCATTGTTTTTCAGCAAGGACTTAATATTGTTCGCTAATCACCTCCACTGGTTTTAAAGTTATTCATTTTCTGTTGCTTTCAGTTTTGACAAGCCTTTTATGCTAACTTTCAACTCATGTATGAGACCTCTGATATGTCACAGCATGCATCACAGACAAACCCTTCTAGCCTTCCCCTTTCCATTGTTATTCCTGTGCTGACGTCTCTCTAATAAGCAGCATTAATTAGCCTTCTCTTCAAAAATATAATTTTCTATTGTGTCTTCGAGGCTTGGTCATTAAATGAACAAAGGCAGTCAAACGACATAATAAGCTCAGCTGATGAAGGGTGCAGCCATAACAAAACTTAGTTGAGAAGCAGTCAGGGAATCTCCTTGACTCTGCATCACGCCGTTGTCCAGATCATTTTCAAGTACAGTAAAGCATTTATGTTGTTGCAGTGTATTTTGCAGTCAACATACAAAAACCCAGATCTGGCTGCAATGTTGGTCAGGAAAAACTTTCAACTTTAAAAACATATATAAGAAATATGCTGCTAACATGCTGCTGTTTTTAAAGAAAACTGCTCGGGGTATCAAACCTAAAATGTATTGTATTATTAAGAAAATCTGATGGGATATCAGCGGAAGTCATATGGTCTCCTTCGAGACAGCATCTGGCCCATGCTGGCTCAGATACCCTGCATCCATTCTGGCAGGACATTTGAGAATGATGAAGACCACTGGACAGAATCCATGGCCTTGCTTCTCTGAAGGCTGAATGTCAGAGGTCGTCGGGTGGCAAACCCATCTGCCAGCTTGGCACTGCCACATACAGTAATAGAATGGCATGTTTCGTGGGTGTCTAAGCAGAGACAGACTGTGCTTCTAGCCTGCTCAGATGTATCCTCTACATCTAAATTATTTCTCAGCGTACCAATGGATTATGCCAGTGTCACTGGTTTGGATTAATAATATTTTGACAGCTGCAAAGTGACTCAATTTATTTTTTGTGGGCCATTAAGGGTTGTAGAGGTATCTAAAGCAAAATCATAGTCTTCGAGAATATTACAGAAAACCCTTTCATTTAACAGCTTGTACCTCTTAATTGGGTTCATTAAATTGTGTCAACAGAGCTGGATCCAAACTTGAACACTGTTTGCTTAGCCTTAGTCATGATGTAATCTTGTTATGGGACATAAAATAAGTAAGTTGTCATTAGTTGTTTCTCACATGTAAGTCTCGAATGTATCCACAGTTCCCTCATACAGTACACTTCTCATTAGGTCTGCTACTGTTGTAGCATTTCATCAGATCCAGATTTTCATTTCTTGTTTATGAATAATTTGTTCCAGTACTTATCGTCAGATCATCGTGGCTTCCCAACATCTGGTGCAGACCTTGTTATTTAGACTTCCCCCTCCTCAAGTCTTTTGTTCTCTCTTTTCCGTGAGAGATATCAACATTGTACCTGAATGTCACGGTTTTATAGCTGTCTAAACATCTTCAGGTCAGAATAAGTAATGAGAGAGGTGGACTGGTTGGCCCATGAAGATGCCATCTGGTGTAGAATTTGCAGGGTTAATTACATTTCCTATATGATTCAATACATACAAAGAAAAGGCATGCATCCTACATATCCAGACAAGGCTGTGAGCCTTTAAAAAGGTCATTTATGTGTAAAAAGAAATTTAGATAGTACTTGTTCAAGGACAAGAAGGAATTAGTTTTAACACCTTACATTTTGTCAGCCCTACTCTTTATTATAGTATTTATTAATAGCACTTTGCCCACATCATCATTCAAAATAAAGCATGCAATGCTCATGAGTGGTCTTTCACACGGTGCTGCAAACTAAGTGGCCTGATGAATTAAACTGTCTTCTTTTTAATTAATAGCACAGCAGCGAAGCATGTACCTCCAGAGGCTGCACCATATTTACCCTGCAGAGCTCTATGTATACAGAAAGCTGCTCCACCACATCCGACTGCAATACCAGACTCGCTTTCTTGACCAACACCAAAAATAGAAACTTGCATTAATTAGTCCTGTGTGGCCTGCCATACAAATACAGGAAAGGATATGTCCTCAACTGTAACCTACCCTGTTGCGGAGTAAAGCAGAGGTCTGGGGTCTTTTTAAGTTGGTCCTAAAACAATATTGACATGCCCATGTGTATGGGGGATAGGACTTAGTCTCTGTAACTTTACCTACACTTCACACCAACCCTCAAGGTTTTCATCAAGAATGGGACTACGCTATACGAAATGGACGACAAAAACCAGATAGTAAGTTTGAGCCAGGCTGTTATTTATATATATATATATGTCTG
>NW_018127993.1:1144852-1153536 GCF_001952655.1 Monopterus albus
TCCTGCAGGTTAGAAAAGGGAATTATTGTGGGGTTTGTGTTTGCTCTGGGCCTTTGGAGACCACAGGCCATGCTAAAGGGTTACCCTTTGGGGTGAGCACAGAGCACCAACATGTGGATCAGATTCAAGCTCAAGTAGGTTAATGAACAGCTGTGTTTACAGGAAGCAGCAGTGTAATCTCACAACGTTTCTCACCATAAGGCAAAGCCACATTATAAAATGTTCAAATGGAGCATCTCGATAATGGCTCAGTCCTGGATCTTGCATTGTTCATTTTTTTTATAGCAACCTGGTACAATCCAGCCCAATATCCTAGATATTACATGTATTATCTTTCCGTAAAAATCAATTATTTAGTTGCCTAACACTAATTCTCCAGTACTGTATACTGTAGAATTGGAGCATTTTGAAAACCCTGACACTAAATGAATTTAAAAAATACACATCAACATCTGGGTTTTTACAGAATCATATTTTCGTCTGGCAATGTTTTGGTAAATTATTTTGTCAGATGCCACTGTCAAGCAAAAAAAATATAATTGCATTTCGTTAAATTCCCAACAGGGAAACGTCTCTGCAGGTACGCTCAGTGCCGTCTTTCTGACATGGACCTACTCCCCAAGGACAGAAAAGTCTCAGAGTGGTGATGCTTTTCTTACTTGTATCTAAAACTGCTAAAATCCAGCTGGTAAAAGTTAGCTCCACACATCACTAACCAGGACACTAACAGCCATAATGTTATGGTAAACTTGATTTTCAGAGCTGCTGCTATTTGCAGTTTCAGTGTTTCTTTCACACTGTGCTGTTTCAATGACATTATGTGACTGTTAGGCTACAAGAGTCATTCATCACCTGACTATATTAATTTGGTGTTTTTTGAGATGTGAAGAGGCTTTTACCCGTGTCACTGCAGCATCACACCCCATCATTAATTTGCTATCTTGTTACCATATAAGCACCTCTCACTTTTTATTTTCTCTCTCACTTAAACTTTGACTTGGCATGATAATAACTTCACTTGAAAGATGGCTAGCAAAGAAAAGAAAACAAGATATTGCATGCAAGAATAACAAGCTGACACTGCACAGTCAACAGAAGTGAATAATCTATACGACATTTTATTCCTCCCCTTAGATTTCCATTGTAAACGCAGCCCGTTATCTATTTTCATTCTCTTTTTTGCTCCTTCTCTATCAGCAGAATTTTATTTACTCTTGAGTTTTCTATTGTTGCGTGTTTACATTGAGGGTTTCAGTTACACACTTTGTCTGTGTCATGCACACAATTATACACCTCACAGTACCGAACAGAATGATCAATAGTGAGTGAGCTTTTACTTTCACCACATACATCATTGATCATATGCAGTGAGGCAAGCAATCGTCATCTTAGTGCACATACAGTACCAGTCACCAAACTCCCTTTCACCAGCACAGCTGTAAAAAGGAAAATGCTCAGGATATGCAGTGAAATTGTATAAAACTTTGATGACGTAAATCAATGTCTCTCCTGGAAAATTCATAATCACAGTGTGAACCATATTAATTACTGAGCTAGAACAGGCAATTTATAGAGTTGGGTGAATAATGATACACTAACATAATCTGATCTTGTTATTGGATCAGCAGTATTATTAAAGCAGGCATAGTTTTCATTCAGCGTTGTTAATCCCTCTCATACTTAAGTCCTAATGAGAAATAAAGACACACTTACAAGGAAGCATATAGACTGAATGGCAGGTAGAGATTATCTGTCTCCCTCAGTCAGTTTCACTCACACGCTGCATGTCAGGCGTACAATTACATAGAACCCGACACATAAGGAAACAAAGACCGCCCCCCCACCCACCCCAACACACACACACGACTGCACACTTTCGCTCTTGTTCTCTGTGCCTACATCTCTCAAATGAATAGCACTTTGTAATAAAGCCAGAAGGATTTTCAAACACATCATTATAAGGCTCTTGGGCAACTGCACAGAATGGAATCAGCTCATACTTAATGATATGGCATTTATATGTTGCCACATGAGACATTATGAAGTGTAGAATGCAAAAATGTGCATTTGCATTTATACAAGATTACTGCTACTGAAGCCTACAAGGAAAAGGTGACTCATAAAGTTAGAAAAGTAGTTGTTATAGCAAAACCAGTAATTTACAGGAACTGTTTAAGGAGCGCTTTTGTTCCCATTATGCAGTTTACTTAACAAAAGTTAACTAAACACCTTTTGTTATGAATGAATTCAGTGCAAGTTTGTCGTTTCATTATTGCTTTGTGTTGTGTGCCAATATTTTGTCACAACATATACTCTTTGCACTGATTCATGGAAATGATCGGCCCTGGTTGAGGAAAAGGCACCTTTAGCAGCTCTGGCATGTGTGAATAAGCCGACATGAAGAATCACAGACAGCAGTCCAAGGGGAACCATTCACTCTCTTATCAGGCTATCTGACAGCACACAATGCTAATTCAGGTGTGAAAAGTAAACTCATTTCCATTTTGTAATCTGGCCATGCTTTTAGAAATACTGAAAGTCTGCCCATTGCTTCCCATCGGACACACAAACACAAATGTAATATCCAGAATAAATCAGGAGTGAAACGAGTTAAAAAGGATTATTCATTATGCAAACACATAATATTACAGTCAATACCCTATTGATCACTGTGGAATTTTAATTTACCCATAATGAAACACCATTAAGTGAACCTGATTGATAGTTTTTACACATGGGAGAACACAATTATGTTCCACACAGGCTGCACGCGTCGCAGCACACACACTAAATCACACACACACACACACACACACACACCATGCTGCAAATTCACTCACTCCCATTCCACAATGTTATTATCTCATTCTCCGTGGTCTCATTTTTCACAAAGCCCTGGGGTGTGTGAGGGACAGTCGGGGTTGAGCTCACACAAGCCCAGGCTGCACACTCGACTGCCAGTGAAGGTCTGTGTTAGTACCGAGTGCAACGCAGCCAGAAGAAACAGGAACGAGAAAAGAGCCCAGATGATCCTGCGACACAGTGTGGTGCAGGACCCCGTCACCCTGCCAGAGGAAGCAGCTGCTTGACTCTACAGGACATTACTGTTTATTTGGAGATTAGAACTGAAGACTGATTATTAAGAAAGGAGTTAAGCATGCTAAGGTCTTTAGAGCAAGAAAATACAAAATGAGCACAACATAGCTTGGGCCGTCTATCAAAAACAAAACTAACTCTCCGGTGATTTAGATTTTACGACTCTTTTCTTCCTTATTTACATATCCAACAGTGCAGAACTGTGTATTTCGGCTACGGAGATTCAAAAGTAATTTTCCAACTTTATGATATTAGATTTCTGCACCAGGAATTTCAGTTTAATTCCTGTTGATTTATTCTCATCTATTATGACAGTGTTGTGGGTTTCCGAGCGCTGCATCTCGAGAGCGTGGGACAGGTGTCTATCTGTGGGAGACTTGAAAAGACAAGGGCTGGTTATCAAACTCATGTATGCTCAATCGATACTTGTCTTTTTGAAGAAATTCTTCTAAAGTAATCATTACCGGACTGTTTTCTTCTCATCAAGCGCAGTTCCTTGCTGTAAGCATCCATTTCACAGACAAGCAGCACTCCGTTTTCCCTGCTGTTACGACTGGCTCTGTGCTGCCAACTGCAGCTCTACTTGGTGTGTCACTGTGGCAATGACTTTTCAGAATTAACTTAACTTATGTCAACTATATTTAAGTTCAAATTGAATTATATTTATTGTTTCTATATTTACTTTCACACTATTCAGTGAAATACTGTATCACAGAACATAAAATGCATCATGGATGTTTCAGGTGGCACTGTGATAGAGGTCATAGATTACCTAAGGCTACTTTTACCTTTGTGCAGTTCAGTTTGTCTATTAGTCATTTTTTGTATCTCAAAGTTAACTCAGATTTTAATGAAACACTGAAGTTCATGCACATGTCCGTGGTGTGCCGGGGATCAAGCCTACTGACTTTGATAACGCCTCGACTGTTCCTTTTGGACCACCAGCTGGTCATACATTTGACTGTTTTTGTGAAATATCTCAACATCCAGTGGATGGATTGGCACAAAATATTCAAGAGGCATTTACTGTTTCTAGAGGATGTATCCTAATGACTCTGGTGATTTCCTGGCTTTTCCTATAGTGCCACCATGAGGTTGACATTTGTGGCTTTGGTGAAATATCTCACAAAGTGCTGGATTGACTGTTATGATATTTTGTACCCACATTCATGTCCCCCTCAGGATCAGTTGTAATAACTGCAGTGATCCCAATGTGCCCCTCTAGTGCCCTCATTGCATCACTATTTCTGTTTGTTTGTTTATTACTAAGTACTTGCAAAATTAATGAGTGTCAAGTGTAGTTTGTGTTAAGTGCTAACTATCACATTCTATCTGCTGAACATCAGCCTGTTAGCATTTCTGGCATTAAAGTGCAGCCTAACAGGGCTCTCTTAGTCTTCTTCTTTGTTGCTTCTGGTGTAATAACAAAGCCCCAGCCTTAAGCTGTAGAATGATCAGCAGACACAGAAGTGACGTCTAGCTGGGGGCAGCTGGATGTGATGACTGGACTGCCAGCAAACAGCCACACACATGATTAGTGTCAGATCAGTGACATCATGTAACGTGATGGCTCAGACATGAACCAGCTGTTACTGTAGGGAGCCAACTCTTCACCATCACTTTTTGGTTTAGTGCCAGTATTATATCTGTGTTCGCAGACAGTGGAGAAGAAGTAGTTGCAAACCGAATCTCCATGTGTCTCTGTCCGACCAACAGTGGCATCCGGAGCCTTGAGGTGATGCCACAGACTACTAAATCACAGAGTTTGAGGAGCACAGACAGGGACCAAAGCCCAAACCGATAACTCTCAACACTGAATTGATTGTTTGTCTAGGAGGTGCTGTAAAATGCTTGCTCCATTTTTCAATATCCACATTAATATCTTAAAAGACGTTACAGGACTCGTGCGGCATTGACATCTTGCTCAGTGGTTGTTAAAAGGTTTGTGTGATTTACTCAAACATTTTCACTGTGGATATCTGAGGCAATCTGATATGTACAGTTAAGGCTGCCATCTCCGCCTCACATCTGATGCTTTTCTGACAGTAGCAATGAGAGAAAGCAGATCATACGGCTGTCAACAAAACAACATGAGGTGTAAAATTCACCCTAGGGAGAACACGCACTCATGATGCCAGTGATATACGGAATAATACATTACACATGGGAAAGAATAATGTATAGAGGCAATACACACAATACTGAAAGAACATTTCTTCTACTTTTTTAGTTGAAAAAGTACTTTTCTAACACATCCACAAGAATAGCGATGGCACCATCTTTAAATTTAGAATGGAGAATGACGCCCCCTGAACGTGTGATGAACACTAATTAACAACCTTTCAGCTTGAGAAAAACGCTAGTCTCCTGCCTCTTTGCACATTGCATCCCCTTGTTGCTGCTGCGGTGGCGGGTGGAGTGGAGGCCTGAAAAGGGAGAGTTTTTTTTTTAATGCCGCCTGTAACATGTTATTCCTACACCCCACTGAAAGTGTAAACCTCCAGTCTATCCCCACTGACGTCTCAGTGAGTTTGCATTTAAGCCATATGCCTTCTCACAAACTTTGCTCAACTGTCTTCAAGTTTGCGTCATACCTCTGCAGATGTGTTGTCTTTGTTGTGAGGTGACTGGGCGAAACTACGTTTTCAAGAGTTTGTCATGAGGACAAATTGTTAATTATATTCTCCTCTATCGTCTGTGAGAGGCCTGATGCCTCTAGGGTTAACACTGGATGACAAGTTGTTTGCTTAGTTTATGTTTAATAGATAAAGGATGACAGAGGAATAGATGGAAGAAATATGAAGGACCTTTGTGTTTCCTGGAAATATTAAGGGAAAAATAAATGATCCAGTCTGATGTTTAATAGCTCAAAATGTCTAAGAGTACTTAAATTTGCGTTACACATACTTTATACAACAGTAGCTGACCATTTAGCAGTCAGTACCAGCTAAGTCAGAAGCAAAGGAAGGGAACCCCTCTGTTCTCTGAGTGCTGAGCATCACGCCTGGACCTGCCTGGTCTGTGTGATATATCCACATCGACTACCTTAAAGCAAGGCCTTGAACTCAGTCAATACGATTTTCTGTTATATTTCACACGGTGCTCCTGTGGCGCAGGAACATGTAAAGACAGGAGGAGTGCTAAAACTGGACAGGCAGCCTGCACCAAATGTCAAATGATTGTTCTATCCTTGGATAAAACTGCTACTGCAGCATATTGTCCAGTGGTTCTATCTGCAAACAAACCAATTATTCATTTCATCCCAGGAATGCAGAACCCGCACTTCAAGCACTTATTTGACTTGAATCAACAGTCTCTGGAATGTTGTCCCTAATATTCTGCTAATGTTTTAATCTTGTCCACAATAAATTAATAAAACATCCTCTATTATGCATGACTTTACTGAGACCTTTTTTAAGTGAATAGCTCTCATCTGCTACAAATACAGTGTATGCTACTCTACAGAACGATACAATGTGAGTAATGGATACTATTACACTGAGCAAGGTGCCAAAGGATTTAAATCAAAGCCATTATGCCCTTATTAAATGTGTTAACACAGAGGGCTAAAGCAAACAACTGGTAGACTTTCAAGCATGAATACTGTGCTTCTGGGTGTTTGGTCCCTGCGCCGTCTTTGTAAGGCTTGTGAAGATCTCACTGTAGAGTCTCAGAGGTGTATTATTCACAGAGAAATGGGGCTTTACTACCATAGCCCTCATCCAACACTCACTTTAAAAGGTGTGTGCTCATGGTGTAGTGTTCTTTCCTGCTCCTAGTGCTTCTCCTTATGCTCGCTCTCCGACCCTCTCCCAGTCTGTCTTACAGAATATTTTCTTTCACTTCTCATCTTTACTCTCATTGTTTGCTCTTCTCTCATCCACCACACACTTTACTTCTTTGCACTGATTCTCTGACAGTTTCTCTCCATAATAAAATATCACTACATCACACCATTATTATTATTCCCTGATTAAATTCCTAGGGGAAGAAAGTCACTCAAGCTCTATTAATAAGATTGAGTATGCATGTTTAACGCAATCTAATGAATGTGTAAAATAAGCCCCAGCTATTAATGTTTAATGTATAATTGAATGTTCTACATGGCCAAACTTGTTTACGGGAGTAATTGATGCTTCAGATTTCCCATTTGCCAGTAACACAAGATGGGATGCAAGCAGTAAGAAGAAGCAGTAAACTCCTCAACCACTGGGAAAAAACAAAAAATGCATTTTCCCGATATGTTTTCTTTCCCACTTTTGCAAAAGGCTTCCATTCTGGCTCTAAGCCACAGCATGAAAAGCACTAGCTTTAGATTTTAGTTTGTGTAAGGGTGTGTGTGTGTGTGTGTGTGTGTGTGTGTGTGTTTTCTCATTTAATCCATTGGGTTTGGTCTGAGTGTTTACCTGCAAAGAACAGCAGGGTGTGAGAGGTGGAGAGTGCAGTCTCATGGTCCACTGCACATTAGACACAGTACAGTCTCCAGAGTGAACTTCATGATTTCAGTATTTCAGCCTTTCTTTCTTGGTTTTGCTCTGTGTTGGGCCGAATGGAAGAAAACGCTTAATTGTGATTATTCTGAGCAAAGCTGCAGAAACATCGACTTCCAAGAGGAATGTAAAATGCTATCAATTCAGCTAACAAACTGTTATATTACAATAGTGGTACCTTAACATGTGACCAAAGTGGAGTTACATTTATTGATAACAGCTATTTATTGACAAACTGCTGGTCAGTCTTGTCTGAAACATTTTGACAGTGCTACTCTTGACAACTATACACTGTAGATAGCTGCACAGACTAACAGCTGTCCGCAGGGTCTCATTTCACAACTCCTAAGTCTGACTGGTAGTTTCCGAAAACTGTGCACAACAGCTGTTTGTCACACTCAACATGCCTGTCGTGTTCACAGTGATCACCACTATGATTACTGCAATCATTTATGGGCAGCAAAAGTAGACAAACTACTTCTGATGCTTTTTTAAAAAAAGACGGTGTTGTTGTTTCCAAGGATCAATGTACACACAGAGTGCAGACAGCCTGCTCGGTTTGCAACAGCAAAGACTTATTGTTTGGCCATCTTCTAGAATTAACAATAATTGGAGTGAATGGGGGAAAAAACTTGTTGGTTACATCAAGTAAATCAATAGTTTCCGACTTTCACTTGCTAGCACACTGTTAATTAATATTAATTAGGTAAAACTGTGGTTTTCCATTCAAAAATCGTGCTCCTTTCAACAGTGACTGATACAAAAATCATTCAGCTCTAGTTTAACTATCCATGTACTTGAATGCATCATTTCACTAAACTCATGGCATGTTCATGAGTGTTCCTCTTTGTTTCCTCCCACACTTCTACATACATTACTTTAATCAATAATCAATGTGCAAAGCCTGCCAAAGACAACTGACCTGTGATATTCTTTACAAGGGCTGGACAGCAGCCGAGCCTTGATCAACACAGATGCACTCTCTCCTCTGCTGGTTTTGCAGAGATTCACAGTTGAGAGACACTTTCCTCTCTCCTGCTGTTCCTCTACCCCTCTTTCACAATCTTTACAATGCTTAACAACGCTGCCTTCAAGTCA
>NW_018127993.1:1153686-1160805 GCF_001952655.1 Monopterus albus
CTGCTTAACCACGCTGCCTTCAAGTCATTTAGATTTATCCCAGGTGGTTCAAATTTAGTTTGAACTTACAGGCGGGTTTAAGCTGATGAATAGCTTTTATTGAACATGAATAAATTTAAGGATTGAGATTAGTCAGCTCCTTCTCTCTGATCTGAGTTTGCCAGAGGATGTGCTCAGCATTAAAAAACTGCACTGAAGGAAACAAATGTGTGCAGCTTTCATTGAGAGGCAGCAAATTAGAGCAGGGAGGGCCCATTCTGTGTGAGCTGGTAGCTGAGCATCATGTGGGAAAATATCGCTGCATAACACATGTTGCATGGAGACAATCATTGATAATATTCTATTTAGGATGCCTCTGGTACCACAAACAATTTAGCTACTGCAGAGTTCAAAACTGTTCTTAAGTGGGCAGTCAATGTACCAACTCTTAATCTTTTATGCTTGTGTCATTCTTATCTGTGATGTCGATCTACTCCTTCCTAGACCATAAACTATCCCTATTATTAAACCTCTTCAAAATTAAAGCCTCTGACACCAGATCTCCCTCAACAATATCACAGTAATATCACAGTCAGTGACCTTCCCATTTCTCAAGCAGCCACCGGCTGGCGCATTGATCGATCCTGCTGATGGCCTCCGTGCTAATCTTCCAAGGGAGCGACAGGAGGTGATGGTATTTCACTGTTCAATCTGATGCAATTACCCTCAAAATAAACACATTTTGGATAGCAGCTGACCTTCCAATGAAGGAAGGTGGGTGGGTGGGATGTTTGTGCACTCGCGCACGCCTGTGCGAGTGCTGTTATTTATCAATCAAGCTGCAACATAAACAAAACATATCCCCAGTAAGGTGTCAGAGCGAGGTTCAGAAAAGTGGGGTCAGGTCTGTTGGTAATGAAGCTCTTCTTCCTCTAAAGCCTTCAATGTCCCACAAGGTTAAATGTACTCAGTGCAATTTCACCTGCCGCCGTTTCACTACTTATTTCCTAATGAATTTTATTTCTGACTTAAGGTAAGACCCCTTCAGTCCAATTCACAGTAACATGAAGCATTTACATTATGAACCCAAATCCTCTTTGGGAAGATTATTACAGTGGTTAAAATTAAAGTGATGAGATGAGATCACAAGTGTTAAATTGAATAACGAATCACTGCGATGTGCTGTAACCACAGTGGATTTAAGCAGCAGTAATTAAAGCAGATTCTTTAGCTACATACTAACATTGATAATAGTACTGTTTGACCTAGGTCTCATCTGTGCCATAGGGCAAAGCAGACTGGCCTGTAAATATCATATCTCTGAAGACTGCACTAATCCAGCATGGCCAGACACATGCATTGTTTCCCTTTTAAATATTTCATAACAGATTTTTTTTCTTTCAGACACTTTAGTAAACATGTATAGACTGTTTTACAGAATATCAACCCAAGAGTTTCCAAGTACTGAGTGCACTGCTCAAAGGCAGAGGCTTGCTGACATATGGGCTTGGATCTGGCTAGTCTAGCTGATGGACAGTCTCTCTAACCACTATTTCATCCCACCAATTTTACAAGATAAAATTTCAAAAAATGTGACAGTTGAAGCACCATCCAGTTGCAAACTTTACACCAACTTTCATCAACTTTTCTTTCCAACTATACCTATTTGGGAATGAACCCCATACACACCTGATTGTGCAGAGATGGCCATCTGCCTGTCCGGATGCACTATAGTGGCCTGCTGTTGGAAAACTAAAAGGACAGCAACAAGCACTTAGCTAGTCCCTCAGCTACCAGTCCCATTTCCTTCCTCTTATCTAAAGTGACAAGGACTTTTCAGGCCTCCTATGCCTGAGGCTCATCCCGCATTATCTCCCAGTGTACTGTACCAGCACCACTGGCTATCTTGTGTCCCTGATTCCCTCCATCTAAAAACATGCTAAAAATGGTGATGGTATTGCTAGAAATTCAGCGGTGTGAATAAATTGTGCTGCTCGGATGTCTTTCAAACAGTCGATTATATCACAGAATGAGAGACTAGGAGCCAGTGTGCAGAGAGCATAAGAAGATCAGTCCAGGTCTAGGTCCATTTTCCTGTATCTAGTGCCATGTATTGCATTGCCCTCCCAACCAAATGGCTGTGGTTACCAATCCGATAAAGTGGAGAATTCAAAGCGACAAAACATGAACTAAAGCAGACACCCTAATGAGATATTGATTGGCCACAATGATGTTTACACTTTTGCCTGTCTAATACTCTCCAAGTCCACCACAAACAATCAGTCATCTGTTCAAGCACATTCTAAGCTCTGCTATGCAATTTTGATATGTCTGAATCCTAAGCAAATATGAATATGCATATTTTTAAGCAGCTTTATACTGAATAACTCCGCCATCGCATACTCACAACTAGATTTGACTCCTCACAGCACAAACTGCACCCAAGCAAAACAAAGGAAAATGCATTGACAATTCTGAAGACTCAAAGGCTGCGACCACAAAAACAGTTTCTCCTTCAGAAACAAGCCTGAGAAGCAATTACATCTTAGCCCCCGTCCTCCTTGCATTCTTACTCCTAAGCACCAAATGGTCCTACATTTCTGTGCTCAATTAAAATGTGTATTAATTGTGGAAAAGCCTGAGGGACCCGCGTCATTCAGATAGTATTCATTAGCAGTGGATGCAAAACAGCAAAAGATTGAAATAATTTTTTGTACCAAACAAAAAAAGGGCTCACCCTGAGCTCCCTATTGTTTGTGCAATGGCCCCCACTGCCTAAAGTAAGGGCTAAGAGCTCCCACATAATGAACCTGGACTCTTCGTGCAAAATCAATAATGATGAGCTACTTTAAAACTCTCAACTTTGAGCCTTTGATGCCCTAGAATACATTACCACTGTAAACTAGGGCTCCAGTCCAAGCAATAAGCATGCAGTTCAGTCTGCAGGCTCCATTTGCCCCCATTTCCATACAGACTTATACCACTGCTATTATGATTACAGTGTACACACCATAGCTGTAGCTTTCTTGTTGCTTTATTTTTTAGTCCTACTCAGCAAATATTTCAGATGTTACACTATTATTAGGGCCAATCAATCAATCAGTGGAGTGGACATGACAATAGCTATGAAATAAAGGGATGCAGGGGGAAGGTTTGATGTGGGTTTAACGCTCTGTGCATTCCAAGCACCTCATCACTGCACAGCCCCACTCACCCTGTAACCCCTTCAGACAATACCATGCATATGCAGCTTTGCATGTGGCCATTACAGTTAGTAGAATGGTAATCATGTGGAGGTTACGAATTTTAAAAAGTGTCTGTGCATACTTTGAATGCACTTCATGTGTGGATGACTGTTTACAAAAATGTAAACAAGAAGAAATGTTATTCCTCTGAATAGTTTTGACCCTGTGAACTCCACAAATGCCTCCAAGAATGCATAAATTTAAATAGATCCTGCTATAAGCTGCCTCTTGCTGCTGTGCTCATATATACAGACATATTGTGATGCTTCAGTTGTCAAGTGTAGGTGAGTTTAACATTAGTGTAAGTAAGTGTGTTATGGTATATACAGCAGTTGTCACTATGCTACTGTACCTCTCTTTGTCATATACTGGTCATATACTTGTTAAGTACCTTCTCACCTTCTTTACAGCTATAAATGGTTAGGAATTCACTTTGAGGCACATACTGTAGGTTGGATTCTTGCCTCACTGTCCACCATCAACTAATTGGCAGCATTGTGTGCACAGTAAGGAGCAGAAAAATGAAAAGGAGAAAAGGCAGCAGCCTGACAATGAACCAAACTCTCAGTAAGACAAGATGACACAGAGGAGACAACTCCCATGTGTCTCTCCTCTCACATTTTTGCTTTAATTCAGTGATGCAAAGCTTTAAATAATGTATTGGATCACTTTTATGAACAAAAGGAGAGTAATAGTAGCAACAAAATGACAGACAACTGAAATCAGAATATGAATATTTGAAACAGACTGTTCCAATAAACACATACAGTATGTGCAGAGGTACAGCTGCACTGTGGAGACATATTTGGCATGTTTATACCTCTATTATAGAGGCTTTGTCTGTGTGCATCACTGCATGCATCAGTGTAGATATATTTAAAGAAATGCATGGATTTCATGGCCAATGACTGCATAAAGGGATGCTTGTCCCAAGCAGTGGTATGTGTGAGATTGCGTCTGTGCTGCAGAGCCCTTCAGTGTAAGAGCATTAAGTGTGTTAGATCTCATGTGGGAAGACAGTGAAGTTGAAAGCTCTGTATAAAGATTATACCTGTGAATAAGGTGTAGAAGAGGATAAAATGTATTTAAGACTGAGTGAAGCGATGGCATCCGAAAGAATTCTGGCCTATGTTACATTTATAGCAAAACTCCAAAACAATAACAGGTCTCGACTTCTCAAATGTGAATAGTTGATATATCTGAACCTAGACTTTGGGAAACTATGAGGCCACTTGAACATAACTTAGTTTTGCATTTATAGATATAAATGTATTTTTTGTTTCCTTTTATATTAAAACCTGCTTTGTGTCTTACAGAAGCAGCCATGACAAGACAGGGAATCCTTCTCTTGCTCAGTCAGTGCAATGCCAGTAATACTGAGCGTTTTCACTGAATTGCAATAAAGAATACATTATCATTAAGGCCAATTTAACCGTAACAGAAGATACTGTAGAGTCAAAACTAAAGTCTTTTATGCTTGACAGATGGAACTCCCTCTGTACATTTTGTCAAACCCAGTCACTGGGTGCCTGTATTAATTACAGCCATTCTAGTCTTTTTGTTTATAGATAGTGACACTGTATTTTGGCAATAACAAATTGTCAGTAATGAGAGCACAAATTATATTTGATGCAGGCTTTCAAAATACAGATGTTTTAGAGAAACACTGGGCTTCTTTATGAACTCAAGTATGGCCTTTCAAAAACCTTTAAGATGCTTTAAGTTTCTACCGGACAGAGCTTATACAATCAAATATTAACCCCTATTTTCTCCACAAAGTTTCAGATATAGTTGGGGTGATTAAATATCTTTTTTCCCTCCTATATCCTGCCTCTTCCTCTGCAACTCTTCTGCATCATTACCATAATACTGTGCATCCGTCTACTGAATCCACTGGCTTCTGCATCTATTAACATCTACAGTATATCTACGATTACAAATGACTGAATTCACAACTTAGCTGGACCCTTTACATATTGATGCTTCCCAGTTGGTGCAGTCCCTATTTATTCATTTTATTTTTAGCACATATTTGCTCAGTAGTACTACTAATGTAGGCTACTGACGTTGTCCACTGGAGGTTTTGCAGGGGTTCATGCATGAAACACTGCAAAAAGGTCCTTAATAGTAAAAACATGCTTATTCATTCAACTTACCAAAGTCCCTAATAGTAAAAAGGTAATACATTTTGGGAAACATGCTTATTCATTCAACTTACCAAAATAGATATGAATATTGATTAATCTCATGTCTGTCTATTTACTTTACATCTAGAGCCCACAGTTAATTTGCTTAGCAAAGCATAAACACTGAATAGAGGGGGTATAGCTACCCTGCTTCTCTGAAGTTCCAAAATCTCCCTATCAGCACTTCTAAAGCTTACTTAGTAAGGTGTGATATTGTGATGGCTTAATCCATACACAAGCCAAAATGTAAAGATAAAAAAGTGGTGTAATTAGATTTTGGTCAGGGACAGGCTAGCCATTTCCTCCTGCCTCAATGTTTATAGACTAAGCTAAGCTGATCCCCTGCTGAGGTCAAGGTTCATACAGTATTTAATGAATAGACAAGTCTTGGAAAGAGAGTGCTTAAGTTTATTTCCCAAAATGTCTTTATATTACTTTAACAAGCTGCTTCATCCATAGACTTGACCTCAAGTCTCTGTTGATTTGTGTATTAACACTACAGCTATCTGAGAATATGCTGATCTTGGTTCAAAAGCTTCCTTCACTGAGTATATGAGAAAAGCATGTTCTCCACCATGGAAAGGGCACTTAGCTTGGTCAGGACACTTGCCTGCAGGAAAGAAATGCAATGCATTATAGATATGTTTGTCCTGGTTCATCTCCCTCTTATAACTCCCCCTTTCAGCAAAAAGTAAAATCCACATAAACTCCCACGCTGCTCAAGACTTGATACAGCTGCCGTTACCAGTCTGGTTTTTGGCTTTTCCTCCTCTAAATAGGCACATCCTTGTTTTCTCAGGCCTGCTCTCTTTTCACAAAATATCATGTAAAACTTGTGGGATAAAGTCCTGGTGCAAAACACCGTGGTAAAATCTTCTAAATAATGATTCTGCTTACACCACATACTGAATCACCGAACTGCTTCCCCTGACAGCACCTGGAAAAAACTTGACCAGACAACACACGCACACACACACACACACACATGCCTCTTGACAGATAAAAACAGCAGCAGCACAATCAGCAAAACCATGCTTAATGAGCCTCTTCCCCTCTCCATCTATCAGAATGGAATTAGGACAGCACTCAGCAGCTGAGGGGAGGGAAACTGGGAGAATGGGGGCACAAGGCAGAAGGAAAAAGTCTTCATTAAGGACAGTGAAGTGGAGGTAGGAGGAGACAGAGAGGGAGGAAAAACAAGAAGAAGAACTTGAATGATCCAGAAATGCTTTCCCCCTTTTCTCTCTGCCACCTAATCAGAAAGACAAAGTTGTGCCAGTCAGTGTTTGTTATTCCAGATAATCCCTTATCATAGTATTTCATCAGGTTTGGCATTTGGCTATCTGCATTAATTAGATCTTCAAATGGACACTGTGCTAATAACTGACGCAGAGCAGATAATGAGAAATCGTCAGCACAGCCATCCCTTTGTCAGTGCTGATACCTCTGTGCTTGAAACACTGCATCGTGTTTACCTGCGCCGGGTTTCATTTATTGATGATTCGGGCTGTTTTTAGTGCCAGTGGTGATAATGTACTGTCTGCACTTTGGGAGATAAGTGTGTTGTGGCGCGATAGTTTGGACTTGTCTAGAATGTCTTTCCTTCTGTCTCCTTCTCTATTTTTATCTTTGCTCTTCTTCCAAATTTTTTCTTCTTCACTTTCCTTTTCTTATATCCCACATTTCTCCTTGGTCTCCTCACATTGTCT
>NW_018127993.1:1160828-1169690 GCF_001952655.1 Monopterus albus
CCCCCCCCCTTCTTGCAGAGCTTTGCTAAGGTGAGTCAGAACCCCTATCTCTCTTCTGCACACTCACTTTTAGACTGTCTCCTCCATCCCCACCTCCCCTCCCTCGCAGTTTCCTGCCTTCATCTATATCAACACAGGTGAATAGCCCCCCTCTCTCTAATATTCACACTTTTATTTCTTCTTTACTCTGCTCTGTTTCTGTCTCGCTGTACCACTTTCAGCTTACACCCCACATGTTAATATTCTGCCATCTATCCCTGCACTGTCTTCCCTCACTGCCTTCTTTCTTCACTTTGTCCCTCCGTCCAGTTTCTCTTTAGTATTCTGTCAATGCAAGGTAATCAGCTGCAGTCGTAGAAGGCGTGATGCCCTTGATCTTAAACGTCTTATTTGAGGTCAATGCGTGTTTGCTTACTGTATTTTGGGACAAAATAATCTCATGCACTTTGTTGCTTTCTCTATTTGCTTTTAAGTGATTTGTTGTGCTGTTGCTTCGTCACTTCGTTGCCCTCGTTCCCTCTTTCTCACTCTGAGTTCCTCTCTTTAAAGCGTAATCCTTTATCAGACGTGGACTAAGAACACATTCTTATTTACGGCCTTAGGGAGCAGCTGCACAGACAGAAAGGGTCATGCTCATTCACATCTTTACACCTGTCGTTGCCCCATGCTGTACTTTTTGCCACTAAGCAGCTTCACTGGAGTGGTCACAGAGTGCCTTGCTAAAGGGCACCTGAGTAAACATAAGAGTCCTCAGGCCATGTGGAGATTCCATCCATTTTTTGCCTTCCTTTTCCACCTTTTCTTCCTCTATGCTTCCCTCAAACAGTTCCTCTCTTCCTTTATCCTCCCTCTCCCTTTGCCTTTACATTTATTTCTCGCTCTGCTTTCCCCATCTGTCCCTCGCTGTCACACATCAGGAGTGTGTCAGCGAGGATTCAGAGTATGTCACTGCAGCATCTGGTCACTGTGAGCTTTTTTTTTAACCATCCTTCATCTGTGAATGGTTCTTTCTGTCTCCTTCCTTCTCTTCCACTCTTCCCTGCCATTTTGAAAACAACTGATTATGCCTTCAAGTTATTCCATCAAGTTTTTTTTTCTAGCCTAATGATTCTCGTCATGGCACGGAGCGGAAAATTGAGGCGCTGACAGACCCCCAGTGTAACAGAGCCTTCATTGTTCAACTTTCAATTCCCAGAAGCTCTTTAAGCCCTCTCTCTGGAAAGTCAACACCAAATCCAAATCTCCTTGTCAATTTACCAGGCAGCAAAGTCGTCATTATTTTGTGCACACTGCCATGATCTTACCATCATTAAAATTCGTCCCTTACACAAGCATCAAGGACGCAATATCTCTCGCTGAGAAGGACAGAGTATACCGCGCATTCAAACACAAGCACACACATGTACACACTCACTGTCTTATTTACTTATATATTTCAAGATAGGCATTTATTGTACTTTTCTCTCTCCATTTTGGAAGAAGTGGTGATCCAAAAGGAACGAATGCTCAATAAGCAGAAGCCATGAGTGAAATATTCAAATGGTGGCCTATTTACAAAGGCTGGAGAGTTTCTCTCCATCTGCCATCATGCGTTTGGTATGTGGTATAAAAGCAGGCAGCAGCAACTCCAAAGATGTCATCCACAGATATTATGCACCAAGGAAAATCTTTTCATAATAAGTGTAAACACATTAGTTTGCTTCATTAAAATCCACTCAAAATGTAGGCAGGTGTCAAGGTTTGGACAAAGGATACGCCATGTCTTCACTGACAAAAGGTGGATGATGCCTCTGTGTGTTTATTTCTGTTTTGGGTGAAGGACAGGATGTTTGTGGAGTATGGCAGATGAGGGCTTGTGTGTACTTATGCAAAATCCAGTGTGCTCCCAGACCCGTGAGCAAGGAAGCGCATCTGCATGTGTTTTTGGCCAAGCTGCCAGCCAGCCACTATCTTTGTGAGTCAGACGGGCAGGCAAGTTGGCGTTATTTGAGGTGCTATTCTCTTCCCTAAGTTCGATCCGCCCCGAGGAAATTTGTCATGCTGTTCCACCTTTCTGATTTCTGAACGGTGGGGGTGAGGAGAATACACACACACACTTGCATAACAGACTGGTAAAGGTAACTAAGGAATTTGTCTGGCCTTGTTGTGACATTCTTTCATTTGCTCTTTCGACTCTCTGGCTTGGGACAGAGGTGAGCAAGGAAGTTGTTCTAGCTCAGGTCTTGACAGGACAT
The DNA here is from genome assembly GCF_001952655.1 of Monopterus albus. Classification (NCBI taxonomy): domain Eukaryota; kingdom Metazoa; phylum Chordata; class Actinopteri; order Synbranchiformes; family Synbranchidae; genus Monopterus; species Monopterus albus. The sequence continues at coordinate 1,163,063 of NW_018127993.1, forward strand.
ACTTCATCATCTATCCACCCAGCCCTAAGCTACACACTGGATTGTTCTGCCTTTTGCCAAATCTTTAATTCTGTCTCATTCTCTCCTTCAGTCTAAACCTGCCCATCATGCAGTATTGCTTTGATTACAGTTTTCTTGCCAGACCACCATTCATCTCAAACTCATCTTCACCCATTCTCCCCGATTTCTGTCCACCAGCAATTTTATTACCCTCTTAACAATATCCCAAGGCTTCCAGTATAGTTATGCTGGTGGATGCTCTTATCATTCCACTGAATACCAATTCTCTCACTGGTTAATTACTGTAATGCCACCTTCTCTCTCTCTCTTACACACACATTATTAACGTGGCTCCTCTGAGGCCCATCCAATCATCCCCCATCCAGTAAGTGAAAATGAGTGACTTTTTATATTATAGGGATTAAATGGGAACTGGGAAGATAGGAGAGTGAAAGAGAGACATAGGTAACAACAGAGAGAAAGCATTTTGTGCAGACTCAGAGCCTCAAGAGTGATTCAGCCATTGTTACTCATCTCTCCTTTTTGCAGGAGGGCTCATGTCATAAGTATTTTAAGTCCTCTCTATTCTGTTGTTCTCCTTTAATCCTGTTAGATAACTCGTGTCCTCCTTTCTCCTTCTGCAGCTTTCTTTGTCTCTCCTTTCCTCCTCCGCTGCCTACTGCCTACTGCCCACTCAGCAAAGAGAGAGTCTTATGCTCTCTGCCACAAGAAAGGCTAGAGTGTGCCTAAACAAGGTAGAAAAAATAAAAGAGAGAGGAAGTCAGAGTAAGATAGAAAGTGCGGTGTAGAAAAGATGACAAAGATGTGGCGATCCTGGAAGATGGAGAAATCTGCTGGCCGGTGCAAGCTCATTTTTTATGAGGAGGAATGACTGTGGATGAGAGCCAAGTCAGTGGCAAGTGAGCTGTGAAGTGGAGCCTGCACACAAGCTTATAGTCAAGACACACACAAAAGACACAGGTTGAGAGGGTGGGCTGATCTGAAATGGATGTGACATAGAAAGTATTGTAAAATCCCAATTTCAGCATCTGAAAAAGCTGCCTAACACAGAATGAATGTGTTGATACTTTTCTTTTTGTATTGTTGTCCAAACAAATACACTCCAGGCTCATGCACTCACACAACTCACAGAAAGAGTAACTGATCTAACATAAAAGTGCTTTTGTAACCATAAAACACAGCCTCCTTTCCCCATCCCCTGCTTTTTATGGGGTCCAATGATAAAAGGTTGGTTCACGCTGGAGTCACACTTGTACGCCAAACAATACATGATGCAATATTTCAAACCTGCGTTGTAACCACTATGCAAAACCAGCAACACTCCATCAACCCCACTGAAGCCGCTTTTGCTTCATATTTCCCAAAAGTCCCCATCCAGCCCATTGTTTACATGAGGACAATTACAAATGAGGGAGCAGAACAGGAGGCTGTCACTGTAGTTTGCTTGCCAAGACGAGGTAGCCACTTAGTGGGGCAGCCACACTCCTGCAGCTCCTTACATGCAGAAAAAAATGGGTCATAAGAGCAGAGGAGGAATTTGCTAGACCAATAGCACAGACTAGTGGTGAGGGTTTAGAAATGCATGAGAGCAGTTATGAAAAATTAAGTATGTGCTGTGGGAGTCTGAGGAATATTCAGTCGAATCCAGCAACCCTAATTTCAGCCATGACTGAAAGTAGATAATCCCTTTTGATACACAGGCAGTGCATTTATCCAGCACCATCATTATCACATACTTGAATGAGCATAACCTTCATTTCATTCATACTCAAACCACCTGGTTTTCTTACAGACCCCATTCCCCTTCTCACTGCCCAAAACATTATTCAACACAAAGAGGAGGTAGGAGGGGCAGGCACTTGTGACAAGAAGAATTTGCATGACCCACAAAGGCCCTGTCTCTCCTCTGACTCCATAAATCAAAAGGATGGAGAGAATCCCTTGACACCTCTGTTCTTTTTCCTCAAAGGTGATAAATTGATCCCTGGTTGGCTAATAAGCAGAGGCACAGGGCAGCCAAAACTTCCCAAAGATTTATGCAGCGACAAGTGGATTTACTGTATAGGGGAGGAAATGTGAACAATTAGGAGATGAGAAACTCGTTACTGTATTCATCTTCCCAGTACTCATGAGGTTTCTGATGAGAAGACCTTAGCTCAGTCCGGGGGTGTTGGCACCAAAGAAATAATGCATCAGGACAACAGAAATAGAATCTCTCATGGAGGCAATGCATGTGACTGAATTACCAAATTTTAACTGATGAACATGCATTCCAATTACACTAACTGGCTTTTGATGGGTAAACATTCGCTATGGTTTTAGGTAGATTCCATTGCCTGACTTTGTCCCCATTTCATCTGACCTAAAAATAGAGCTGATTGCTGAAAATCAATATGATGGACACATCAGCATTCTTCGGTTTGTCAGCAGTCTCCCCAAATGGAGGGAGGGTTAGAATGTGTAAGGCAATCTAACAGCTTGCAGCTTTGCCAGACATAAGAGAAACCTTTTAAGGCAACTCAACCAGGCATCTTAACGACACAAGGTGATACTGTGACAGGAAAAGCAGAAGATGATCAGTGCTATCATCATCTCCAAAGCTGACTGGAAAAAGGGGACAGAGCATAGTGGTGTAGAGTTTCCTAAGAGTGCCAACGGCAGATAAAGCTACTGTACCTTCCCTTCAGCTCTCTTGCTCTCTTCTAAAATCAAATTTTCTCACTCTAGTTTTAGTGTGTCTTTCCCTTCCCATCCTTCTTCTCTGTATCTTCCTGTTCCATACTCAGTTTCAGCAGCTCATCTGATCCCTTACCCTTTACACTCTTCATCCTTCACTGCCTAGCCCCTTCCCTTTCTGCCCACCTATCTTACTCACACCCCTCTTTGCATCGACAGCATGCTTATCCTGTTGAATGCATGTAAAGTAGATTATGATAGCCTTTGGGAAGGAGCAGTTTTGGCATGTTGTAAAGTTTTCAGCAAGATAGAAGACAGTTTAGATTGCAGACAAGGAAAAGATATTGTGGAAAAACTAAATTTGTACTCATGTATTCCTTATTAAAGGATCAGCAATTGCACTATGGAGCTAAGGGACACCGGTTACCACTTTTAGCAATAAAGCACTTGCCTGATTTTCATGCCAGGTGCACATAACTCATAAGTAAAAGTTGCTGCTTCCTTAAGTAATTTTTAGAATTTACAGTATATCTTGGAGTTTGGATGGGAATACTTCTTACTGTGACAGCTTCCATGACAAATGTGATATCTCATCAGCATCAGCCTGACTATTGCAAACCTATGCAAATGTGTCTAAAATATCAAACATCCTCCCATCCAAAGGATGTCTTTTTTGGGTTGCATGACGCCAATTCTAAATAGACATTTGGTGCACTATATAACTAATTCCATCTACGTCTGGCAGTGACGCTACTCTGTGCCACCGAAGCAGCTGTTGTTACGGAAAGAGAGGGAAGCGAGAGGCAGATCACTTCCCAAATGCTCATTTTTAGCTGGCTTGTTTGGGCACAGTGCACCAGAGCTGACGAGCTGAGCACAGAGTTTTTGACACAATGGTGTCAAACTCGGGACTGCAGTGTTCAGCTCACACAAATGAATAGCATCACACCTGCTGGCAACATGCAGACACAGACACAAACAGACTGTTATCAAGTCTGCATGGCAATTAGTGTGTTTGGGAGTGCTAAAATAATGACACATTTGCCTGACATCATTTCATTAAAGAGGCTCTCAGGGAGTAGGCATATGGAATGTACTGGAAGTGCTGAAAATTCAGAAAAGCAGTACATCCGTTTTAATGTTTAAAATAGCTTCAAATGTGCAGTAAGGTTAACATATATACAAACTCAAATCCAGCAATGCAATAGTTGATAAATATTTACCAACTTAGTTTCTAGCCGCAGCAGACAGCTGTTTTCAACGAAAAGCCTACTACCTGCTCAGCACCAAACTGCTGACAAATCGAGTTAACTCCTGGCTGCTAAACAAACGCTGGAGAACTTAGCAGCTTAAAAGCTGGTCGCAGACAAAACAGAATGAACAGGATTTTGGGCTGCGAAATGCGACTGAATAAATGCTAATGTCGCCTTGTGTCTGATGGATACTTCACTATTTGCTAACCATTAAGCCATTCTACTTTGGGTGACAATGTTTGCAGCTTGTTTCTGTTGCTCAAGTGGCAAAGCAAAGAGTTAAGGCAAGTTTAATTTCAGCCACTGCACCCAATTCTATCACAAACTACTATGGTTTTGTCATAAAAAACACTGAGTTCACTATAATGAGTGTAGTAATAAGGCGGCACTTATTATTTACAGCAGTTAGGTTGTGACAGTAAAGTTTATGTGATAGATGGACAGCAGAAGCACTTCTCCAGCTACTGTTTGCAGGAGTATTCAGTACACGGTATCGGGTTCTATTCACAACTGGACAGAATTTTAGTTTAGGTTTCTGAAGTATCAAACTGCCACCTTGTGTCACAGCGTTTGAGCTGGTTTTACAGTCAACACTGAACAATCTATTTCCTGTGCAGCTTGTACAAGCCCAGTGACGCCACAATTCCCATGCTTTGCCAGTGTAGTAAATTACCAGTCTATGACTGGGTGTGACCTCTTAGAGCACTAAAAAAATAAACAAATACAGATTAGGTTTTTTCTAACTGCTCCCACTTGACTGGCATTTCAGAAGTAGTGTATGGCTAAGTAATATCTTCACCTCCACCTCAACATTCTTGTGGTTTTACGAGTCGGGCTGTTGTCTCTGTTGGTTACTGTTGAGGGGAAGGTCATAAACGGGCGATTTATGTCTGAAGTGCAGCCAGGAATGCTGATGCTACTGTCAGAGAGCAGAGATCCCATCTGGTTTGACTCACATTTAATAAAAACTGTAAACTTCACAACCGCACACCCTAATTCATGTGCTGTACAGTTATGTGTTCACACAGAGAACAGGTTAACATAACTGGCAGAAAATATACTGAATGGCATAATCTGCATAATAGCTCCTTGTGACAGTAAAAGTAAGTTTCACACTTTGAGCTTCTTACATCACGGCTTCTAATTGAGGTCTAGATGAACTAAGCTTCCCGCTGGCTTTGCTGTTAATCGTCATAGTGAGAAATAAGAACGCCTCATTAGCTCTCAGTCTTCCAGTGCTGCTGCACTTCTGGAAAATCTACAATACAAACACATTACTCAACACATTCTCAAAACAAATACAAAAGTGTACACACAACATAATATGATGCTACATCGATTACTGTCCCATCTGCTTTTCCACAGCAGTTACCTGGACTTGTAAGCCACCCCTGTTAAGTTATGGGCATTTTAATTGCTATAGACAGGGGTCTATTAGCAGGGCACCTTGGGTGGCCATGACCATGTTTCTCTAAATCATTAAGCTAATTATACAAGCTAATTAATCAGTATGCTTGGAATGGACTGCATGAGCAGACGCTGCTCTTTGTTGGCTTGCATAGAGAACGGAGTCAGTTTTTAAATAACAAAAATGTCAAAGCAGTTGTGAAAAAGGAACTGATCTTAAAAGCATACATTATGATATTTGCATATCAAGTTCTTTACAGATTCAAAACAAAAAGTGAAGTGGAATCACATAAATAAAACGTTCAGCTAGAATCACATTTCTAGTGCTTTGAAGATGCTGAATAATGCATGGGGTGGTGGGTATGAGAGGCAACGTGTGCCACAGTGTGCAGCGTCTTTGTCGTGTAAGATAAACACAAAGACAGATTTCTCAATCACTCAGTGCCACTGTGAGGCGACTCGGACAATTTCAAGCCCGTGCTCGACTTTCGTTACCGAGACCAGCTTAGCCATTTGTGAAGCAATCATGGCAGACTGCTACAACTGGTGCGTGCGCACGTTTGTCAGAGCCTGTCTGTGTGATTTCCAGGATGAGGAGGACCACTTTGCTCCTCAGACATTTAGGGTCCCTTGACATCCTATTATTTTCCAGTCAGCAGTCTGAACTCAGCAGTTGACAAAATCAATTAGGGTACTTTGTAAGCAGAGTGTATGGTTATCACTGAGCGTGCATGTGTATCAGTATGTGTGCATGTACGTCAGCTGCATATTCATGCTTTCTTGCACACAACTAAGGGCGTATAAGAAAGAGTCACTGTCAGAAATTATTACTTACAAGCAGGCACAACCAAACCTCCTGCTGTCCCGTCTCCAGTGTGTAGTGGAGACACAGTCGGTGTTCATGCAGGAGTCTATTTTTAGCACATTTCATTATGCACAGCAGAAAATCACCTGCTCAAAGCACATGAAGCATGTTTACAAACCTAATGGGACTACTGTATGGTGTAACACAGCAATGCATATAGGCTACAGTGGATGCTAGCTCATGCTTCATCTACCTATACAGTGCACTGATTTAAGGGTTTTGTGGTGAACTGACAATGATACAATACACTAAAGCCCAACATCTGTCTGTCTCTTCCTTTCCAGGGAGATTCTGAGGAGTTCTCTTCTTTCTTTACTCTGGTCCGAGGCAGCGATCGCAATTGATTATTCCAAACAGGTAAAATCCACATTTTGTAAAACCTTCCTTGAAATTGTATGATTTAATA
>NW_018127993.1:1169812-1176986 GCF_001952655.1 Monopterus albus
GATTTAAAAAACCCCCCCCCCCCCCGTCTACGACAATCACCAGTGACCAAAATCCTGTTTTCACTGTTCAAATGTCAATGCACCTAGTAATATAAACAAGTTAATACAATCAGTCCCTAGAAATCAAATCAAGGGTCAAACAACTAAATGCTGTTAGTATAGATGAATGTAGAGAAAGAACAAGTGGCTGCACATGATCTATTGCTCAGTTACCGTGAATCGGTTTTTCTGACTATTTGGTTTTTATTATCATTTAATATGAAAAAAAAAGTTCAGGTCAGCAATCAGGTTAAGTTAGATTTATTTCTTCAAACCAGGTTGGATGTTCTATAAATTGTAGAGGAACGGATGCCTTTTCACTGGAGCTCGTTCTGCTGTAATCACATTTAAAATTCTTCTCATAGACTTTTGCAGAGGAGCACTGATGATGCTGTTTGGTTACTGTATTGGACTGGTGCTAAACTGCTCTAAAAAAGGCCTGGTATTGCTCTGTGTAGCATAATGACACACATAAAGCATGCTAATGGTGCCCTCTGGAGTACAGGGATCTCTACTGCTGCTCTACTGTTTTCCCATTCAGACGGTTCCGATGACTCACCCACAGCACTCACATGTTCACACAGCCACAAAGGTCTGACTCTATTGCAATAAATCAACATGCCTCAAGTTAAATAAATTACTTCTAGTGCTACCATCATAATGTTCTAGTTGAGAAATTTAAAAATACAGTCCATGCCATGTTGGAACCTGAATGACAGTATCCTCTATCACAGTGCTGTTTTTCCGATCAGCGAGTAGTGCTGTGGTTTCCATGCGAGTGCAGCTGTAATTGGAGCATTTGTGTTGCTGTGAGTTACTGTTCCCTGGGCAGAGACCAGTCCACACCAGAGCATTCCTCTACATGTCCACAGACTTTCCAGTGAGCTTACCAAATGTGCCTGTGAGGAAAGTTTTGCAGTGTGCTATTCTGAGATCAAATTAAAGCAAAGCTGTTGTAACCCATTGACCTTGCTTTTATTTCATATTCTTATTGGCTGCCCAAAATACTGTACATTCCCAAGTGAGTTAAATGAGCATGTGTAGACACTAGGAGGCAATGATATTCTTCACACAGAGCGTTTTACACATATGATGCCCTCTGTCCCTCGTGGCAATTACTGTGCAAATTTGTTCAGGCTCAGGTGGCAAAAGTGACTTAAATTGAAAATGACAGCAACAAATGTAGCTTCAGTGAAAAGGCAAAACAAAAACGGTTAAGTACAGACAAGTGAGTTAGACTAACTCTGCGCCTGAGGTATTGTAAATGACAGCAGCAAAATCGTCCGTATTGCCTAGTCTGTTGGAGGCCATTTGAATGTCCTGTTGAAGAACCATTAAGGCATTAGATTTAAATTGCATCTGCTCTTTCGTCTTACAAGGTCTCAGAGACACTTGTTAAATGCTGTTGTAGTGCCTTTTACTGAGAACATTGGGTACATAGGTGCCCTACACCTGTCAGATGGAGTTGTTTTATATAAAGTAGGATTCACAGCAGTAGCAGGTGACCTGGTTTAGAATAGCAATGAGTCCAGCAGCCAAACAAAACTTCCCAAAACTGCTTACAAGAAGGGAGGAGTGACCTGATACAAACCATGGTGCATTACTGATGTGTTGAATGATGGTTCTTAACATTTAGGTAGTAAAGTGTATTTCTGACATCAACCCTCAGGGATTCATTTCCATTTAATCTCACTTATGCCCTTTTCGTAAAGTATAGATGTTGGCAGATATATGTTCTCCTGGAGTAGGCTAGGGGTTAATTATGATATTCAAAGATACTTGAGTGGGTATGACCATCCACAGGGTTAAGAGTAAGCCTTCCATTGGGGGGCATGGTGTGACCTGTGAGTACCAGTGCCTTACGTGATTGTGTTCCCATAATTCCTAAATTTGATACCATATATTATGTTATGGCTAGTAAAAGGCAGGTGTATACACAGTAGGTGTGTACCTAAGTGTGTGTTCTGGGCCAGCTCTGGCTGTGATGATTTATTATACTGCCTGAAGGGACGTGAGGTCATATGGCTAACATGGCAGTCTGGCATCACACACCATTCTCTTCGGCCCTGCTGGCCATAGGTTGCCATGCCAAGCGGCTAAAAGAGAGCCCAGTTTGCACAAAATTCAAGCACAAAGTTAAGTATTCAACATATTCACTTTGACACACACACAACTACTCATACATTAATGTGCACAAACACACACACAATCAAATACTGTAATCCAGGCTTAATAGTGTTTTATCACCTGCACAGAAAATGTTATGCAAATGCATCTAAGCTATTCCACAAGCATGTCAGATTTAGTCCTGTCTTTAATGCGTCTTTTGCGAGGTTAAGACTGTGCAAATGCACACCTATGAGTTGAAAAGTGCAAAGACTATTTCTCTAGTAACACTGAGGGGATGCTACCAAGGTTTAAAATGGAGTCTCTTAGATTGACCTTGGATGATCATTTAGAGCCAGGCTTTCACTTAAGGGCTGAACCACAATCTTTTATCTTTATTTTATTCTTCTCCTTATTTTTCTTGCCAACACAAGCCTGCAGACTCAAAGTGGATTCATACAACTAAAGTAGGTATGCTCTGTCTACCACTGAGACATCTTGGGAAAAACCACTGAACTTAAATGACTGTGTTCTGGAGAATACAGTCAACTTAAATTTGCAAAATGACGGCAGTATGAAAAAAGATGTGCTGAAGTGTGTGAGCTACAGTTTACAGCTGTTGTCTTCCCTCTCAGTTGGTCACTCAATAAATCCACAGAATAAAAAGAGCAGAAAGACAAACGTGACATATTTGTGTGTTCTCCCCTAAATATGCTCAGCCTGGTGTCCTTTTGCCTGCCCTGTCACAGTAAATAAACAGCTGCATTGATGAGAGTAGTCCATAAACATCATGCTGATACTAGACTACATTTCATCCACTGCTTCCTTTGCTTTGATGAGTTAATCCTCCTCAGGCAAACAGTCTTGACATCGGTTGATTCAGTTATTGACAGAATAGTGGCTGTGCTGCAGTTTGTATTGTTGAAAGTTTTGTGTCACATTTTCTGCTCAGTTGTATCAGATGGAAACCTCATCCGACTGGTTGTTTCTCATCTCCTAGGTGGGGGAAAAGGGGGCAGTCATTTTAGTGGCGTGTCGGCGAGGTAAACCCGCAGCAGTAGGCAGCATGTTGGCACCTGCATGAGCCCGAGAGAGGAGCCTCATTTCTTGGTGAGTATTCTTTCTGCTTTCAGCAAGAGCAGCTGTTTTCCTCACATCAACCTTTCAATATTAAACTTTACATTTGTTGTACATCCTGTATTTTAATGGTGGCTTTATCTCATTAGTTCTAAAGAAAAAAAAACTCAATTGGAAAGAAGCCACAGCATTTTGTCTTCACTTCAGGCTCTTAACGAGATAAGCTGCTTTAAGAATTACATTTTGAATTAATAATGAGCTGTAGACTGTGTTATTGTTAATGCAGCATTTTGTCTTCACTTCAAGCTCTTAACGAGATAAGCTGCTTTAAGAATTACATTTTGAATTAATAATGAGCTGTAGACTGTGTTATTGTTAATGGTAAACAGTTATAACTTTATGACATAAGCCTGTTTCCTTTATAAAAATGTGAAATAGTTTTTAATTTAGCAGATTTTCTTTCCTGGCCTTATGTGTGAGTCACTGAAGACAAACACAAACAGTTGATATTAAAAGCTAGATGAATATCTTAAATAAATATCAGTCAGAACAATGTTGGTACATTTTCTGAACACTTGCTAATAACACATTAAAGACACCCCCAGCTGTTGTGCAGTGTCTTTAATAGTGCTGATAGCCCAGTGAGGAGTTTTCAGTTAATTTGGCTGGAGGTGGTGATAAAAAAAAAAAAGGAACGACAGAGATTTTGACTACCGTAATTAGCACAAATACTTTCACCTCACCTTATTTAAAAACAACACTCTGGGTCTATCCTTCTCACACCCTAACCGCTAACAATAATCTAATACACTTCAGGCCACATTATGTAAAGATGAAACTTATCAACTCCGATTGGAAGATGATAAAAAGGCTTCACGCATGCAGCTCAGACTGAAGTGTTCTGAATGAAAAATCCACCTGCTAGCTCTGCATTTCAAACCACTTTTGTTTATGTGGGTATAAAGACTTCCTGTAGCCCTCTGGGACGAGAACTGTCAAACAAATAAAATCCCTGTTGTATAGAAAGAGTTATGGGACTCTAAGGGACAGGCACCTAAATTACGGTGTGTGACACACACATGATGCTATTTGAAGCTGGGTGTCATCAGCACAGCTGGCTAAATCAGAGCTGTTAGTGCTTTGTTGGAGAACTCCTTTAATTCTCTCCTCAGTCAACACAGAAAGTGACACTGAACACAAGATGTTACTGAGGGTTGTAATTTGGGCTTCACAGATAAAATATATTTTGAAAATTAACAAAGTTTTATTAATCAATGCTTTAGTGATTTATGACGACTTAATATTCTGTAGCATTTTATATTTGCATTTAATTAAACGGGTTGCATCTTGAAAACAGCACAAACATTAGCATCAATGCAATAAAAAAAAAGGTTTCCTTGCTTTGTGAAAGATTTTCAGCCATATTTTGAAGCATTTCCATTTTATGTGAATTATCTCTGAGGTAAGGGAAAATAAATTAGCACTGAAACAACAGCAACAAAGCAACAAGGAGGCTAATGAAGAACAAACAGTCAACTCACCTGGATCAGGTGGGGTACCTGCCAGTAGAATAATAGAATATATAATATCATGGAAAACCTAAAGTCCATATTTGGATAAATAATCACTGAACAGCAATTCTCCTTGTACAACACCTATATTATTGTTGTTAAACTAACATAATTATAATCCCTGGAATTTGTGCAGATGTATAAGCTATACATTTGAAAGCATTATGTAATGTAACGTCTAAAATGGCTACCGGCACTGCCACCACATACATCACTAAGCAGACAGGGTGTGATCACAGATCAAATTCACAGAATTGTTTTCCAGATTTAAATAAGGTCTGAAATACTAAAACCTGCTCTCAGAAGAGAAAATCTCTGCCCTGGGCCTGTGCAGTGATGTTGCTGAGAAAATACATTCAGCCAGGCATAAATATTGCAGGGTGAGTACACAGAGGGCTTTTTGGCTGATGAATTATTACAAAGTCCAGTGGCTTTATGCCAGCCTCACAGTATATCTTCACCCTGCAATAAGCTGTAGCTGGGGAGTTGTGGTTATAGGCATGCCACAAATAACTACCAACGATACTAGGAATCCATCACACTCATCCCACATGTTGTGTGCTTACACTTGAGCACACTCAACAACAGCCGGTTAGCAGAAACACACACACGGCAGAGGACTAAGAACTGCCTGTGAGGCCAGAGTGAGAGCAAGAACACCCACCGAATGTATGCACTATGCTATATACAGTCAAGAAGACCATATTTTTACAACAAACACATGCAGTACAGTATGCCTGGATATTTTCTGCGTGGGGAAGTGCTGCCAGGGAGGCAGTGAAAGTGTCTGCCTGAATATTCGCCTCCAGGATGCTTTGATAGATGGTTTATCCCCCAGCAAAGTAAACAGTGCCAACTCTTTGTGCTCACTGATAGAAGAGCAAATGTGGATGAATAATATCTATTCGCTCAACATCAGTAGAACAAGCTTGTGAAATGAGTCCACCCTCTACTTTTTTCTGCTAAATCACTTTTCATTTGCACAAGATAATCATGTAACCTAGCGGAGCATGAAGAAAACGGTTAATACATCTGAGTTTAGACTGCCAATACAATGAGAAAAAGAGAAGATCAAAATAAGCATCTAAATGGGAAAGGACTGTCGCTCAGCATGCTGCATTGTCAAACCAAAGAAATATCGGGCAGGTAGGATCTTTTAGTGATTAGCAAAGGGAAAAAAAAGCATAATCCCCAGACTGCTGACATATTTCTTTTGAAAACCGCCTGTCTGAAAAGGACAGATATGCTCAGGAAAATGGATCAAATCTGTTTCAAGTCAGATAGCAGCCAGTGGTTTCCCAGGGTGAATCTCCACTCAGCCACAGGCAGACAGGATTAGAGATTGAAGTATTGGTCTTAGTAGATCCAAGAAAATACAAAAAAGGGACAACATTAGATGATTAGAGACAACTTATGATAACCTCTTAAATACAGTACATACAGCACACAGCATGTGCTTTGGATCAGCAGGGCTGCTCAGAGGATGTGGGTTCAAATTTATAGCCTACCCTAATTTGTTATAATAAGAGTAGTAGCTTTAACATTACATTGCTATTATGATGATGAGGAAACAAGCATAGCAAATTCATTTTTATTTCCTCTGCAATTTTTGCACCAGAACTGAGCTCCTGTGTGTGTTTAATGAAATGCACGGATTTGTCTCAAAGCACTGTGGATGAAATATTTAGGTCTGGAGCCTATTTCATGAGCATTGCACCCTGACTGCTCATTAGCTGTGAGGCAGGCGATAGTTCTGGTGGTCTTCTGAACGCATTATAAAATCTTACTCTCAAGCAAAGGCGTAAACACTAAGGCTCTAGGAGGCAAAATTAAATTGGTTATTCGTTATGGGTTAATTACGTAATTCCTTATTCAGTATCATAGTGCAAACATTTATGCCTAAAGCAAGTGTTAGGATCTGTTCAGTTCAACCTCTGCATACATAAACTGATTACAATCTCTAAAGGAATAAAAGAGAAATGTTAATATACATCTCCATTAGGATCAGACTTAAGGGTAAAGACTGTTTTTACTATTATTTTAGCAGCTAATCTGTCAGTGAAGTCATCGTGGCTTCAAATTTAATAATCAAATTTATTTATTCGGCTATTTTTCAGTCAAATAGTGGTGTTTACTTTGTCCAGTGTGATACAACCACAAGATGGTGCTGTGCATCATCATTTACCCTCTAAACCTCAACTAAAGGACTCCATCTGAGGCACTGTGACTCACCTCCATCATTAAAGTGATTAGCTTCCATTTGCTTTGATGTGCAATACTGTGGCCTCATAGATACAAGAGAAGCATCATAAACATAAACACCGACTCTCTATCAGTGGCTTCTAGCTTATGTTGTCTACAATCTAAGTCAACTTTCATAG
>NW_018127993.1:1177360-1183689 GCF_001952655.1 Monopterus albus
AACCGCTTGCACTAAGTGAACCGACTTGACTTCATCTAAAAAATAACTTTAAAAATGTATTTTTGTCTTTTCTGAACTCCTGTGTGGATATTTACTGTAAACCATGCCCGTTAATGAATGCTTGTGTTTTTTTTTTTCTCCAGACCAAACAGCAAACATACAGATTGGAATAGTTGAGTGAATTGTTACTGACATAACTACACTGAGTAACAGTCAGTGAAAGAAATACATTTATGCATGTGTGCAGAAGAAGTCATGGTGTTAAAATAGCATGCATTGAAATTATAGTAAAATCCAGTAGATGGCAGTCTGTTAGTGCACAATCTTTCCACCCACATTGTCACACACCCACAGTTCTCCTGGTAGGTGTGCCTCTTGCCATCAGGAGAGGTCCCCGACGTGCAATGTCTTCCCTGCACAGTGTGACTGGTGAACGCAAAGTGACAGTGCAAATGAACTTATTTTGCTGCTGTAATGAAGTACACAAGCTATTTCAATATGGAATTTAAAAAGAAAGCGTGCATGAATAATGCCTGCATGAAAAAGTAACCGCTCTGTCTCTCTCAACGTCTCTGACAACGTCTGTGTCTCTGACACAACGGCTGTTTTTTTTGCCTCCTTAATTTTCTTCCCTCTTGTGCTCCATCTCTTGCACTTGTACAAAGCCGAATGGCGTCACCACCCACCACTCATACACACACACCCTGCATCTAACACACACCTTCTCACCATCTGTCTGTGCAGCGGCCCGTGTCTCTGGCACTGGGAGCAGTTGGGAGCATGAGAGTGAAAAAAGAAGTGTCTCTTGGCTCTGCAGTCCTGAGTCCCACTTCCTCTCGTCTTTCTCCTGCTGCGCCACTGTCTATCAAATGATCTCACAACACCATGCTGACCGCCGATGGGCTTTCCCTTCCACTGTAACACCTACACTTGATTCCATTTGGAGAAAAATATAAATCTATCTTCCTGGAACCTTATGGGCAAAAGAAATGAAGGACGCATCTGTTCTGGGTTTTTTATGGTTTCCCTCAGTCATCAAATCAAACATTAAAGCCCGTAACTCAACGAGAGGAAACATAAACATGCTTGATTAGATTATGTATTAAGCATTTCAATGTTTCCACATCTGTAAAAGTAAAAATGTAAAGTACCAGGAGGGATGGAGTCTGTGCATGTGCCCTGTGACAGGCTGAGGAGGAATCTGCACACTGTAGATATGAGGTTGTAAAGAAGCTGTGAAGTTTTCTGCACACTTCTGGATTATATTTAACACCATGACTTTATTGTATGTACAAAATAAAATCTAAAAAGAACCCAGGAATCCTAGAATCTACACAAAAACCGAATGAGTGAAATCCACAGGAGCACACAGTCATCAAGACTTCTCTTTTCAGTGAATTCTCATAACCATACAGCTCTACAAAGAGAATAGTCGGCAGCTTAAGTAATTTGAACAAAAATGCATCTCCCCTCTCAGTCTCCTCCATTTAGACAGCGAGCAGAAGTGCCTTAATAACTGTGCTATATTCAGCTGGAGTGATAAGAAATGGCAGCTATCAGCGGGCGGTTTGGAAGCTGCATATAACCGTTATTGTGTTTGTATATATAAAAATTGATTTATGTGGCCTATCACTTAGCAGGCGCAATATGTGGATGAATATGGGCTAATATAATATTATGGAATATGAGAGAGGGTTAAGGAAAAGGCCAGGTGCTGCCTCAAGTTCAAGAAGGTATGATCCAAGTCTAAAGACATGAAATAATACAAACACAGTTTCAATAGCTAAAGCAATGACTGTCTAGTTTGAGCATATGCTTAACAAAATACAAGAGTTTAAATTATTTGTCATGGACTTTGATTTATTTATTTTTAATTTCAACAAGAGTTTTTAATTTTAAGAAATCCTATTACAACTATATTACAAGAACAAAGGATTGTATGTGGGGAAGGGGGTGGTGTGTGTTTTATTTGGACCCTCCCCTTGTAACACACTCCTGTCAAAATAATACAGCAGTATGGAACTGGTCAAACAAATTTCATAAATAATGGCAAGAGACAAAGCACAAAGAGCTTATGATTGCATACTCTAATTTACACAAGAATATCTTAATGAAAATTTTCACATGGCCTCAATTGCACGTTTAAAATTGAATTATAAATTGTCACATTTATGGAAAACAAAACCACGCATACTGTAGCGTGTTATGAGCATAAGTTTATTTATTTTTTCCTTTTGGGAACAATAGTTGCTATACTTAGAAATATGGGTAGTTGGTGGTAGCAAAGGTTCATGTTTACCTCTAATGCTCGGAGCCGGTGCCATGTCCAGACTTGTAAATCAGGCCCATTGAGGTAGCATAATGCTGATGATGATGACAGTCAGTCACATGGGAGTGATAGAAGGACGTTGAGTTATGGGCTTGGGGAGGATGCCCAGAATTGAAGAGTCTCACAAATGGAGAAGCACTTCCACCAAAACACAAGTCTCCAGATGGGGACTAATGCTGCAGTTGGCGGCTGTGCTGCCCAAATGAGTGCACATTAGCTGCTCAAACCCCACAGAATAGTAAAGAACGTTTGCTGTTTTTTTTTTTCTTAATTTCACAGTTCTGCCGTTTCACTCTATTACTGCTCGATAGCATTTCAAAAACACACAGACTGAACCAAAGAGCAAGACCCAGCCAAAGTATTTTGCAAGTGTTTTGTCTTGCACTGGCATGCAATGCATCACTTAACTAGATGATTTCCAAATGGATTTATATTTACTGTATTGCTAAAGAATGTACTGTTTGCATACTGCTCTGTGCACTCTACTCGCCTTTGAGGATGGACGATCATTTATTGCCATTGATCATCAGCCATGACAATATAATCAGGCATAAAGCCTGACAAGCTTGGCTGATCCGATAGATCAGAGCTGCTGACAGCAGGACTATGTACAGGTCATAAACTCTCACCTTCTCTGTTTGACCCCACATCAATTTGGATCTTCCAATATGAATGCAAATAATAATGCATTTTTGGTGACATGTTTATGGTTATCTCTGCATCTCCCCTTGCCCTGCCTGCTGCTCTGAAATATGCTGTTACCCAGCTAATGGGATTGAAAGAGTAACCTACTGCTCACTAGTGGTCAGCTTGGCTCTCCCTTCCTCTCTAACCCATCTCCCCGAACCACAAACGTCAGCACATGCCCTTGCTCCCACACACATATGCACACTTACATGTCCTCCACCCTAGTCACTTGTGTATGCATTGAGCTGATAAGTACTGTGGTTCATTTTCCCCATGGCAAAGCACAGTAAAGAACTGGGAGTAATAATTGCTTTGGGGGCAAGACTAGGATGGTTAAATATGCTTGATTGCCTCCTAAGTATCGGTGCTGTGTAATGAAATATGGCTGCTGCAGACAGGAGCTCCCGTGCGATAGCTTTCTTGTCACTTTCTCACATGCTCTTTTTTTTTTTTTTTTTACCCCTTCACTCTTCTGTTCTGGCATTTTCATCTTTCCTCACCCATTGCCTTTGTCACAAAATAGAGTGCATCAAAGCATTTGTTGCCATTGAACACTTATCTTAGCTATAGTGTAATAATTACTGGGGCTTAATTGAGAATTCTTCACATCAAAACAGCAGGAACCCTAATATTCCTCTGTTCTACAATTTAATTTGTGGATTCATTAGCATGGACAGGGTGTATGTAGAGAACCCAGATAACAGGGAACTCCACAAAACCACACTTCTGATGAGGTCAGGTTTAAAGGGGCAGCCATATCCTCACCTGGGTCCCTTTTTATTTACACATTAAGACCCTAAAGTCACTATTAAGTCACTAACGTCCATGAAGATCTCTTAATGCAGCTAAATACTAAGGTGGTTGCTTTGCTCCTATTTTTGATTTTAATTAAAATCAAAACTGAAAATAAACTGAGTTAACACAAAGCAGAAGTTTTGCGCAGAGACTACTGCAATCACGACATTCACAGTCATCACTGCTAATCATCTCATTTGTCTGCCAAAAAGCCCTACAATAACATTTTAAAAGATAATGCCTCAAATTAAAACTCACTCACTGTAGCTAAAAAATGTTTATCCCCAGCTAATTCTTGTTGTAACCACCCAAAGCACATTTCTCCCTGTTGGTTAAATAAGTAGCTAATCATTTACAAGAATATTAGTCCACAGGCTTGTATGGGCACAGCAGCATCTGCTAATGCATTTAGCAAGAAAATAGCCTGAGAAAATCTTCCCAGAACATTAAATACAAGACTTTTTCTTTCCCTTTTTGCTTCCAGAATAACTCACAAGCCTAATTTGCTGTGCTACTTAAAGGAAAACGTAATTACACTTTTCATTATAATTCACAAAGCAAATCGATAACTGTGGCTACGTCGGTCTCGTCTGCACATGCAATTTTCTGTTCCCTCAACTGAAATTTGGTTGCAAAACAAGTATTCTGTGTCTCCCTATATGTTTTGTACAGTACATAGTGATGCAGAGTAAATTCATTAAATAAACAGCATATAGTAACAATAAGAGATTGTTTGAAATACATATTAGTGATGCTTTGTCTTTATTAGATGTTTGTAACAAAGGTACAGAAATGCTGGGACTTGACTTCACTTACCCAGGTTGATTAAGATATTCAACCCTGTCCTGTTTCTTTTTGTCTGCCTCATTTATGCAGTTCTCTTTCCTGAGACATCAACCACAGGATGAGGCCTGCGGCAGGTAAGAAACTGAAGAGAATAACTGATGAGTTGGGGACCAGAATGTTCTGACATCTTGTCTTCCATCATTCCAAATTTGCTTAAGTTCAATGCAACACATCAAAGGTGATGACATGCTATGCTTTATTTGTTGTGGGTTCAAGACGGTCATGTGTCTAAGCATCTGTCTTAAAAAAAAAAAAAAAAAAGGGAACTGGCTGTTCTAAGTGCGAAGACAGGCCAGAAATTATGTCAAGTGATGTCAAAGAAAGAAATGAGCTAAGGCTCTGGCTCAATCCCTACCATCTCTTGACCTGTAGGGGCAGGAGGGGGGAAAACTGTATCTGGCAACCTAAACCTTTTTAAAGTGACTGAGAGAGTGAGGGAGACTGATTGGCACTGATGGGACCAGACTAGAACTGTGCAATGCTGTGCTGCACTGCAGCCGGGCCTCACAAGCCTGATTGATAGAGTGTGATGAGACTGTCACTGAGCAAGGAGAGCAGCAGAGAGATGGGCTAGATGGAGGGAGGGAAGTGGGTTGACCAGCTGAAAGAGATAGAGAGAAATAAATCTGGGAACATGTGAAGGATGAAGCAGGGGAATGAAGAGGTTGGAGGGGATGTGTTTCAGACACATGAAGGATGGGAAGGTGGAGGTGTAGGGGGCACTAGCAGAAAGGAGAGTCAGATACTGCAAGGCTCCACTCATACACATGATTAAATGACACAGTTGGGAAAATATAAAAGCTTACTACAAAAAGAAAGAATAAAAATAGCCTCTATTCCTAGAAATAGCCTTCGCAGTCATTTAGTGTGTCTTGATGTTGTGTTTAAGTGCACTGTGAGCCACAACAAAATGGAGACATGTTCCATGTAAGAATAAATGCTGAATGATCCTGAGATTGTCACCTTAAAAAAAAAAGTCAAATGTGTTAACCACAAGTGTGTTTCCTGAAACTAGTCTTTCTCCAGCATTAACCAAAGGGTCTTGTTGTATAAACATAACCACGTGTGGTGCTCAGGATCTTGTCAGGCAATTGTCCGAAGTTTTCAAGTCCCAAAAACTAATGCACATTTTCCTTATACTGTACATCTCCCATGTGAATGTCATAAATCCTTCCTGGCTTATCTGCACCTGGTTTGTGCACAGTATTTGATCATATTTGACACATGGCATCTTGCTAGTGAGGGTAATACAGGCTAAGCTAAAGCCCTGTTCTGGGAATCCCATTTAACGATTTCAGACTCAATAAAAGGCACCATGTTTTACTTTTATCCCTGCCTGAGGAAAGACAGCTGACTCACCGGAACTCCACAGTTATTATTAGTGTCTCACATGTGTGGAGCAAAGCTATATGTACTGTACGTGCATGTGAGTGTGTGAAAGACAGTGAGATGGTGAGCTCCAGAAGCAGCAGTAAGTGCATGCGGGAGTAGCACGAGGAGCTCTTATCTGCTGCCTGCCAAAGCCTGACCAAGGCCCTGACTCCTGTGCTCCCCCCTCCCTCTGCCGCTCTCCGGAGGGGCTTCCCACTAGTCTGCTACAGGCAGGGCGGCCAGGTGAAATGAGAAATTCCCATTCAGGGACAGGGATGCCGAGCAGACTTGCCTTGTCAAA
>NW_018127993.1:1183708-1185394 GCF_001952655.1 Monopterus albus
CAATGCGCTCTCCTTCCCTCATGCACTGCCAATGAGTGATAGCCAGGAAGAAAGAGAGAGGAAGAAATGAGTAAGGGTAGAGATAAGGAGAGGTAGTTTTATGTGTGTTTGTTTGTGTATGTGTGTGTAGAGGGGACAGGGTGTTAACAGGGCATTTAATGATATTTGCTATGGCTGCTCCGAGTGAGTGCTGTTGGAGGAAAATGAGAGATGCTTTGCATAAACTCAAAAGACATGCAATATTACTGTTGCCTCTTTAGGAAGAAAAAGTGCTGTTCCCAGTCCCACCGGATATGAAAATATTCAGCTGCTGAAATGGAAATTTTGCCAACATGAATGATATTAGTGACAATCATATTAAAATGCTTGGTTGTGCCAAAATGAATTCCATATCTCTGGAGTGATGAGACACACATCAGACATGTATAGCAGTGGGATGAGTTGAACGTATAGATTCAAAGGTAAAACGCTGAGATGAGATGTGTATGATCTACTGTTGGCTAGTCCTTTACCACATGTATAGTATGTATGCACTTTGCATAATGTGCTTTCTTCTTGGTTCCTAATGTAATATATCAGGACTGTGATGACCAGAGTAAATCTGATGATGCCGATGATAAATTATTAAGGATTAACAGTTTCTAAGCAATCCCAACCATTTCAGACTCACTGAAATCTGCTTGCCAAATATACGCCGACTTAAAATATCGCCTGAACAAACTGGAAAAAAGCAATGCCTTAATGAATGACCAGTGAATTAGGGATGAAATCTGAATAACAAAGAAGTACAGAAGCACTTGTCCCAACGCTACATTTTATCCTGTGTATAATTTAAGGAGGAGCCCTTTACAGCCATGTCATAATTTCAGCTGGAGTCTCTGGTAGAATGTGTCTGTGGACAGTACACCAGTGTAGAGATGTGAAATACAGTTTTACAGTTTCACTATTTAATTTTACAACCTCATGAAACATTTCCCAGTTAATTCAAATGGAAAGCTTACTGACTTATAGATAGGCTCAGAACGAATGAGTCATCCTGAAATCTCCACTGCCTTGACAAGAAATGTAGCCTTGGTGATGCTAACTTTATTCAAAGATATATATATTTTAGTGACAAATGTGGCAGACAAATTAATTTAACCTTTGCTGCTGCTGTTCAGAGAGCTCAGCTATTATACAACTCTATGCTACATGTCACATTATTATATTTATTTAGCCATTTGTTCTATCATCTTTTACCTACCATTTTAAAGCCCCATGATGCTTTCTTTCCAAAATCAGAACATCAATAGAGCTCCAGTTGAAAATATAGTCAGACCTATGTGGACATGACAGCAATAGAGTGCACATGATTACATGGTTGAAAGTAAGGACAAGGAGACAGAAGAGCACACGACAGGAAAATAAAAATAAAAAGAACAGAGGCGCTCAGCTTTGATCACACTAAACATCATGACGTTACACCGCCCTGCTGGTTTGCAGTACCGGCAGAGGCAAGAGGGCTGAATCTTGGTCATCAGCTGTCAAGGCAGTAATAAACTGTGTTTACTAGTAATACCATGCGCTGCCACATTTCAGGGTGTGAAATGTCAAAGTGTCCATTTTCCCCAAAGCTAGTCCAAAGCAACACTGTCAGGGCTTTGGCTATAAACAACAGGAAAACAGAGGCAAGACAGCGACTAGGAG
>NW_018127993.1:1185423-1236114 GCF_001952655.1 Monopterus albus
AAAGAGTGGGAGAACGTCAAGCCTAGAAAAATAGAGATGCTTGCAAAGGGCAGAAAAAGTGGATTCCAAGTGGATTCCATTTGGTAGACACATAATGACAGGTGTTAAACAAAACTGGGGAAAGGAAAGCAGGAGAGGCAAAGAGACAGGCACAGAAACATGGGAAGACAGACAGAGGACCAAAGAGACAGGCAGAGAGATACCTGCTGTAATAACAGTGTTGACATTCAAATAGGAGGCTCTGACAATGGGAGCTGGCTGAGGCAGCACCTAGTATGCAAATAAAAAAAGAACGAATCAGGAAATATCAGCTAGCATCAGGACTTTTCAGAGCACACACTGAAAACCACTTGACCCTTGGCATCCCACGAGTGAGTGAGTGTGTGTGTGTGTAAGCCAGCACTTTTGATATTAAATCCTTTGATTTCCCATGCAAATCTATTCATTCCATACCAAGACTATAAATATGTTGAGTTACATGAGGTTTATAAATAGAACTATAGTGGGATTGTCTATTTATACTGAATGTTGAAACAGCTGTACAAATGTACTGAAGTTACACATCCCCTCCAGAGACGTTTAAGGCATATAGACATACTTTTATATGGATAATATGTAGTCTAACAGAGCTTTTCCACAAATAAGTTCAATGAACCATAAAAAAGGTATTTGTCCTTCCAAAATTTTCAAATATATACAAATGAGTCTACTCATCAAACACTGCCCGGCACTGCTGCTTCCCTGAGGTACACCAGTGACATCACTGTGTATCAGAATACAACAGCAGGAGGGAACACAGGAGAGGTTCAACCACATCTACCTGATCCTCATTCAGACCCTGGCTCTGATGAGGAGTCTGTTGTTCACCAACAATCAGCGTTGGCAGGCAGATATCTCAGAATGATAAGTGTGGTTAACATCTTGTATATCACTGACTTCTAACTGACAGGGTGGCTTTATACAGGTAGCACTGCTACATGTTTTTTTGTCTTCACACTGTTATTAGACCAAATATGTAAATGTATTCACAGCCTGACTTAGAGTTTGATAGGATGCCACTGTCTCCTTTTCTCAGTAGATCCAAGTGTAATCTAGTTACAAAGAACCAGGAGATTGGATTATTAGCAAGAGGCTAACTGTTAGCACTCAGGGAGCCAAACATAATACTGCAACAACTCATTTAAACTACCAGTAAATAGTAAATAAATCAAACAAACATCCACACCCTTCAGGAGAGAAACATGGACAAAAGCCTGTGACAAACTACACCAGGTACTATACTGTAGTGGAGGGCAGGTATTTATGGGGTGTAAAAAGAAAAAGAAAAGTTTTGTGTTGATTTATTTATTTTGCCATTCAATGCAGTTAAGCATACTGGGTTTATTCAGTGACTGTCATTCCAATTCCAGTCACTTCTACTCCTGCATTCTTGCCTTCATCATATCTTGAATAGCTACTGTAGGTTAAACATATAAGCTAAATATATTAAAAAACGGAAAGGGTCATTAGTTAGCAAATTAATTCTTGACTCTCTCTTTTATGCACCCCACATGGCCTCAAAGGCCCGATCAATCAAAATCAGATTCAGCTGACATCACCATTGCACAAATTTGATTTCCTTTTAAGTGCTCATCAGTCTTTTGCATCAGTGTAAACCCGTGGTGACTGGAGTAGAAACCGTTCATGTTTGAACTCAGTGGGGTTTGAAGAACTGCAGATATCAACGCATCCTCTGTGGTATTATAGTAAAAGCAATAGTCAATATGGTGTTCTCACGTTACCAGCTGTGCAGCGGATGTGGTTACTTTCAAAAGCTGAGGTCCTTTCTGCAGCGATGGCACATCTGATGGTTGAACCACACTGTCATTGCCTCACATTCTTTTTGTGTTATGTCAGGGCAAAATAAAAGCAATGGAAATCTACACATCTCCACTGTACA
Source organism: Monopterus albus (assembly GCF_001952655.1). NCBI lineage: Eukaryota > Metazoa > Chordata > Actinopteri > Synbranchiformes > Synbranchidae > Monopterus > Monopterus albus. Next base: position 1,187,363 of record NW_018127993.1, read on the forward strand.
TAGAGTAAATACCGCTATCACTTCAAATTGATTGGGCAGCATTAAAGCTTTGGAAAGGCCTGTTCATGAACTTTAGGCTTATCAAATCACTACCACTGTTTAAACCCCTCACACAACCCCACAGTTATCGGCTTGCCTTTTTCTAATAATCTTTAATGAGCTGCTCTTGACTTCTTCCTAAATACAATACTCTTAAACTAGCAAAGTGATTGTTGTGGACAATATCTGGAATAGTCAGATGGTGAATTAATTTGCTTGTCTTATTTATTAATTTAATTTTAATCAGCCTACAGTTTATAGATGCTATAATTTTTCATTAAACTACTGCTGTTCTGTAATGTGAAAATAAAAGTTTTACCTGTGAAATTTTAGCTGTAATTTCAAAATTGTTCCACATTCAAACTAATTTCTAAACAGTGTAAATACTGTGATGTTTATGTGGCAAGGCAAAATTTAATTGATTTTCATATACAGATGACATTCAAACTAATAATTAATACTGGCATTTAAAATCACTTTTTTAGGTTTAGCTTAGGCAGAATAATAATAATAATAACAAATGTAATGCATAAATTATATAAAAAAACATTATTATTTAATCCCAGGTTTAACAGATTGTTCCATTCCCATAGTTCTGTGTGTTCATATGTTCAGTACATTGTCATAAACAAGTGTCATTAGCTAGAAACGACACTCGTTTATCACTGTGCTTTTTACTTGTTAAATCTTAGATGTGCATAGGATATTGTTTAAAAGTCGACAGAGAAGAATCTGAATGTCGGTGTATTCACAAAAAAGCAAAAGAAAGAACAGACCGATTCATACAAGGACGCAGAGAAATGCAGAGAAGCTTCAGCAACTTTAAAGTTTTTTATGGGAAATGAGATTAAGAATATGTCAAAGATCTCAATATCCTTACGCACAGTTTCCCAGCATGTATGCTAATGCCCTGTCCTTATCGCTAATACACAACAGGAAAAGTAGGCTAAACAAAATGAAGGAGGAAGCTGTGAAATATAATTCTGAATGCCTATGAGGACTACAGTATCAGCCGCCTTGGATCTGTACTTCATTCGGATGTTCTCATTTGTATCCACACCTGTGTCATTCACAGCCTTACGTCTTAACCTAATTTCATGGTCTGCAGGTTTGGATGGATGGCTCTGCTGCAACTTGTACACTGAGGGGAGGAGAGAGAGTACTGTGTGTGTGTGTGTGTGTGTGTGCATCTGTGTGAGTGTGCATGCACAATAACACAATTGTATGAGAATGACTCAGAGAGAGAGAGAGAGAGAGAGAGAGAGAGGGATTCACTGCTACAATAGCATAGAGAATTGTAGTCACTGCCAGATATTAACCTTTTAACCCTGTACTTTTCTGTTAGCAAAAATACATTAAGCTCCTCTGGATAGCTGGCAGTGAACTGGGATTTTACAGACTTTCACTGAGCGAGAATGAATGATCAGAGGTGGACCCATTTTGTGGTAATGCACTTCAATTACAGTAAAAAAAAAAAAAACTGCTAAAAACACACATTAAAGCGAGATGACATATTGCAGAATTGGGTAACAGCAAATGTTATTGACACTCATGATCTGAAAGTTACATGAACTGTGAGTAATTCCTCTAAATACCATTACAAATTCTTCTAAGAGCTTTGTGCAGCATAATGCCCAAAAGCCCCTTTTTTGTCCGTGTATTTGCTCGGCATATTCTTAAGTAATGTATGAGCACTCCCCCTTTCAGATTGCCAGAGTATCTTCTGGTGTAATGGCTGATTTAGCCAAACCAGACATGACACCAATTATACTGGAAGGAAACTGATTCCAACAAAGCACTCTGCGAGGGCAAACCATACAATGATCAAAGTGACTGGATGTTTTGCAGCAAAATTAGTTTATACTCTAAACTTAATTTTTAACTCAGTCAGAATCTGTAACTCTTAACGCTATTAAGAGAACTCTTAGTTGTTACACACTCTAAAAGCAAAAGGACGAACAAAAGAAAAGATGAAACTACAACGGCTTCAACATTTTGGTTCCATTGTTGCAACAGCACAAGGACTATTTAATTTCCACTGAGCTCCACAGTGTCCTAAAAATCATTCAAGATCATTTCTTTTCCAAACATTACCTGCTAAAGTTGGTGACATTTTAATTTTAGAAATTGGTGAGAAACAGATTTGTTTAGCTCGGTGCTATTTTCATCGAGTGTTTATTGTTGACATGTCTTCATTTGGGATGTTCCCACAAGAAAATTTCACAAACAATGCCATGATAACATAAAACAACAGTGTATGAACTATAACAGGGCTTTTCTTTTTCAGGGGCCAAATGACAAATACGGCATTTATTGAAGCACGGGATTCAGATTTGTTTATTATTATTCCTACTGATAAGAATATGAATAAGAAAAAAAAACAGATGTAAAGTAACTAGTGGTGTGCATATTCAACACCACGGAGACACAGAGAACACAGAGGAAAGAGACAGAGACCATTTTACTATGTGCACCCTCCTGTGTAAATATGTACACCTTTGTATTCCACAGTGTTATGGGTCATACATTAATTACATATTTTTTACAAATGTGAGAAGGGAAACCAAGTCCCTTGCATGTACCATAAAGAGAGAACTGGCTGTGACACTTAAAACTTGATCAGCCTTTTATTCTTTTTGACACCATATGATCTGTAGCCTAAATGGAAAATAGTGATTCATGTGCAGACTCAGTGGGAATATTTGTTCTCTTTCTTCTGTTTTGTTTTAAGGCAACTGACATGATCAAGAGACTTTGTTTTACTGATCTCTGATTAAAGTGGAGTTTACTATGCCGCCACACTTCGATAATGACTGGAAGAACGTATGCCGGTATCGTTATTCAAATGAATTAGTGATGAATAACCCTTATGCGTGAATCACACAAGAACAGCAGCCTAATTTTACACATGATCCATGAGGATAAAGGTACAGAAAGACAAAAAAAAATACATAGTCAAATAACACTGTCAACATTTGAGGCCCCCAAAATTTCACAAATCGTGTTTTCAGAGGAGTTCGTCTTATTGAGGGGAGCTCCCCTGTAGTTTAAACCATGACTAAAACACTGATTTGTAATTTGATCTTACCAATACCTTTTTGTTTTTCCTTGCAGGTCAACTGTTTTAATGCACTTCTATGAATTACAAATGTATATTTTAAGTCTTTACAAGCAGGTCAATCTTAATACAGTAGGTAGGGCATTTAATGTTCTATGTTGGCATCAAACCTGAATTTTGAGTTTAGGGGGGATGTTCCAATAGTACAGTCCACGGTACTTTTAAAGATATTAAAACCATAATGGATATACTAATTATGCTTTTTATTTTCAAGACCCAACAATAGTTTATTATTCTGATGACAATAGTGCCATTTCATGTAAGCTATAATAATTGCATGTAATTACTGATATTATAATAATGTGCGTGTCATAATACAGTAGTTCATTGTGCTGAACTAAGGTACAGACCTACAATATTACTGTAATCAGTGAACCCTAACTATAACTCATAAGCAACCACAAATAGCATGTTAGCGGCTGTTCATGATCAGCTCATTTTTAGGCTGCCTGCCTGCTACTCATCGTCAATCTTCATTCCTGTTTCCAGACACCAGTCTGTTGAAGATAGATCCCTCACATGTCAGAACCACATAGACCATTTCCCAGAGCCCGCTGTGGCTGTCAGGCTTCACAGACCATGAAAGCCGTATATGTGATGCCCAAAATTACCTCATCATAGAATGCCACAGACTCCCACATTGCCACGGTCACAACTTCAGGAGATGCTAAGGGAGCTCACCGACACTCTCTGGCAATTCTTTGCCAACAGATATAATGGGAATCTTCTCAGGCAGAAACATAAAATAAATCTATTTTACAGTATGTGTGGATTGGTTGTGTAGTAAATTATCACAATCGGTAGGTAGAATCCTAGATTTTGCAATGAAGAATGCTGTGCTTTTGACATTTTAATAAGGTACTGGCACCTACAAATTACCGAATCAAAAACACTGTAAATCTCTATGAAGTTTTGGAATGTCAGCACTCAGTGTTATACTCTGTCTCCTGTCTTAACAAGAGGTGTCTGATTCAGGAGTGGGGAAGGAACCCAACTCTCTCTGGTACAATTATAGAAGCACACTGCAGTCACTTAGCCTGCTAATACACAGTGTGATATTAATTACTATTTGTAAACAATGCACTTTGCAGAGATTATTGCATGCACTTGGCATCCTCCATTTGTGTTTGCTAATTCTCACAAGTGATTAAGTGGTGAAGCTAGGACAGCTGTTCAAGATGAGTTCATTGGCATGTTTAATTAATTGCACTTGAGATAATTATTCAATCATTACTTTGATTAATTTTCTGCATCCCAGATAATGCATCAAACGTCTGCTTGATGTTAATAGAAAAACATAAGTTGAACAAGACTAACCATTTTTTGGAGCTTGATTTAGGACTAAATTGTGCTCTGTGAAGAAATCAGCCAGCCATGATGGGGATTCATTAATATGACTGCACAATGATAAGGCTCACTAAAGAGGCACCACTAAGGTTGTTCTAATACCTGTCAGGGCTGCATCTTTTCCCTTGTGTTTCCAGAAACAACAACACGCCGTTACTGCTCACTTTAATGTTTTGAGTCAATTCAGTCCGCATTAAGTTTCAAACATGCTTATGCTTCACCCCCTCTGATATGCAGGGTAGCGGCAACATCCAGCTGAAGGAAAGCCAGGCAAATCATTTGTGAGAGATCTTGTCAAACAGATTAATTCCCACCCTGGGCCTCAGGGTTCTGGACCGTTTTTCTGTCATGCTGCTTTGCCAGGCTCCCTCTTGATAATACCCCAAAGATAAAATTGATTGTTCAGGGAGATGTGGGATGGGGAGTATCTAAAAGGACCTTGAGCGACACATGAAGCTCTCTTTTTCTCTCCACTCCTCTGCATGTGAAAACACAGAAACAGTCAAACTGGCAGACACATGACACAGTGTGCCAGCGATAACTGACTTCGTAAGGAAGTTTCTGGGAAGTGGGGACTTCTGAGAAAGATGTGAAAGGACAGAATCAACCCTCGTAAAATATCCCTGTCTAAGAATGTCTGTGCTCAAATTACCATCAATGTGGAATCATCAGTAGCTTAGAGAGAGGGTTGCCACACCGGTATTTAGTTACACATCTACAAGTTCAGGAACATGATTTTCTCTTCTCTAACAATCCGAGTTCAAATGAACTAAAGATGTGACAGCTGTATCAGCTTCTACACAGAAACCAGTCCACAGGAATGTCAGAACAACTACTATAAGAATCTGTGGGCATGCTGTCCACATTGCTATTGTAAAAACAGTTCCTTCTGGAAATACTGACCCATTTAGCCTCACTATACACTATAGCAATCAAATGCAGTCACACATTAAGTGAAGCAGACCTTTCCCATAACCCCTTGTCACCTCAAACAGCTCACTAACAAGTAGTAATCCTTGCTGTGACAGTCTGCAAGCACAGTGTCTTAGTCTTTCCTCACCGCTGGCCTTCAAAAGCCACCAAAATACCACTCTAATCGAGGCAGTTTTCACAGAGGGGAAAGCAGAAGAGCAGGTACATTGTGGCAGCTTTGGTTTTTTTTTCCAATAGCCCCCTGGCACTTGAGCTGCCCCTGTCACCTCCACTGGCAGATGGTGCAAATGAGCCTTTATATGTTGCTGCTAGTCATTAAGGATAGGCAGCCAGCACACAGTCACAAGAGATCCATGATTGCTTGGGTGAGAAAGAAACCAAAAAAGAAATTGCTTTTAGTTTTGTTCTAGTCAAAACACATCAGTGACTGCTTCAGAGGTGGATATAGTTCGGATCACTACTAGTGCATAAATCTGGGTTATTTTGGGTCTAGAACGACTTGGCTGTTATTATTTTAATATTTTTTGTTGCACGTACTGAGGCGGTGTTGTCAAGATTCATACTGCTGTATGAATAAGAAATGAGATCACTGAATTGTTTGTCGGTACAGAATGCACATTTGGTTCTTTGTGCAAGGGTTCTCAACGTAGTGGAAGTGTTGTCCAAGAATATGTCATTTTAAAGAAGATTATGTTTGGCAGTTTCCCTGGATATGTATTGGGATCTCAGTTTAGTGAGCATTTCACACATACTCATACACATTGGTACACAACCCTACATAAACAGTCCCTAGACTCGAGTTGTCACCGCTGTCACAGTGTGACATCATCAGCTGAGCTGGCAGTATCCCAGTGGTGTCCTCCGTCAGCAGAGTTCATCCCAGACGGGCAGTGGAGCAGGGATGACAGCCCAGGAACGAGAGCTCAAGGGCAGGTACAAACTATTGGCAGGACATTGGGGAGCAATTATGAGTGAAGCTCAAAGGAACCTGCGATTTGTTTAAAACAGCTCAGATCCCCGTTAAGAGATAACAGTTATCGCCAGCTAGCTAGTCACAAAGTAAGTTTGAAGCGTAACTGGTGACAGATTAATCAAATAAACTCTAACTTAACTTAAGAGTTTAGATTGAAATAAATTAAACTGGCTTTTCTGTCAGTAAAATCTTGTCATACGCCATCCAGGAAATAGTAAATGTAGTGATGTGATTAACAAGCTGGCCTTTTGTGAGCTTTTTCACTCCTCAGCATTTGCATCTTCAAGCCTATAGAAATCCAACAGGAATAGATTCAATAGCTACCACTGACACTCAGCACATCACTCTCCATAAAATACCTTAAAATGATCAAGGCAGACAGATAATGGCTTGGAAGAGGACTCGCCTTGCTGCCCTGTGACAGACATTTCCAATTAAAAAGGGTAAATAACTTTAGATTCATCTGTTTCACCCTGTCCCCAGATTTATCAGTCCATCGTACTCTAAATCCATTCACCCCTGAAATGGTAATATCACAGATTTGGATTTCCTAGGCAAAGAAAAATGTCACAGAGTTCCAATATCCTCACGCTCCTATTTAAATCTCCCTGCCCTGTCCATGTTAGACCTTTCACAAGGCAACCCAAGCGTGGGAGGAAGTCAGCGATATTAGTATACTAACATTGTACAAGTTTGCAGGACTGTTGGATTTGACTTTGTATTGATTCATATAGGGGAGCTGTTTCACAGTATATTGTGTAGCTACATTTGCCAAAAGGAAGGAAAGGGACCCAATGCAATCAAGGAAAAGCTTTCTATGTGTTGGTTATTTTCTACAAATCTCATACAGAGACTAAAGCTAACATTCCATTTTGTGTACAAACATGTCTGTGAATCCAGAGTCTGGTCTAGCTTCTGTGCTAAAGGCGTTCATTGTTGTAGTATTAAAAACACCCCAGTGAGCCACACTGTCTCTGTATGCGGCTTGTGACAGACAAGAAAAACCTGGAAAAGGTTCAGCCTTATCCTTCACCACCTATTGTTCTATGTGGACTATGTGTTAATTCATATAAGTGGACTCCACCCTTGCAGTTAGGCTTTTTCACTTAATCTAAATGCATAATGATTTCTATAAATGGTTAATGCCTTGATGTGTCTTTTACTGAAATTGTCAAAAAAAAAAAACAACACTGCATGTAACTGGAAAAAAAAAAATCAGAGCACCAGTTTTGTATACAAACCCAACACCCAGAAATTTAAATTTTTCCCCAAGTTAAAATTGTTGTACCTAGCCCAACCATGACCTAAATCTGGTACAACCGGTTGCACAGACTAATGCTGCAGGTGTGATGGTTTGCTGCCCAAAGTTTCACCAAGTGCTAAAAAATGAAACCGGTTCCAAAGCCAAATTTACCCATGCTTCCATCACAAAAATCCAGCCAAGTTCAGACCCCTGATGTCCAAACACAACATGAACGCATCAATATATAGCTGCATCAGCCCAACTCTGCTGGCTATCTGGGCTACTTGCCCTTTTCAAATAAATTCTGCCTGTATTAACAGAATTCTGCTTTATGATGGTAGGGACCACCCATTCTTTAAAAAAAAAGCCTATCCTTTTTGTAAATGAAGTGTCATGACTCATTAATGTGATGAATGACCAAGCATCTCCCTGTGACCCTAGCATCAGCCCAGGCGTCACTCTTGCAGGCTATTCCAGGTGAAAGCCCAAAATTTAAACGTGTGGCTCTAAGTGCTGAGGCAAGCAGGTCTGCTCTTTTCAGATATTGAAGCTCCTGAGGAGCTATTTCACTAGTAATATCAAATCATTACGTGCACCCATATTCAGTCACTTAGAGCTATAGAGAGATGGATGGAAAGACAAATAGAGGCCACTGTCAGCTGTAAAGGCTAAATGCATGTAGGTCACATTATGTTGGAAATATGGAATCAAAACTCTTTGGTCCTAATTCCATTTTATTGTCCACAAATGCTAATTACTAATAGCAATTTTAATTCATAAAGGAGGTGATCAATAAAACACGATTTGGCAAATGTGTCATTACTTATAAAAGTAACTGAATCTCCAGCCACATCCATCTCTGATAGAATCATGCCTTTAACTTTGAATGGGTCCCACAACTTTGTGTATACCTTCAATTATGCATAAAAGACATCATGCGGTCCTTCAGGTGTTCAGTGTCACTGGGTAAAGGTAAGCTAATGTACTCAAATGTCTTTAGTTTAGCCCTTGTATTATTTCATTCCACTTTAAGGTATTAGTCTTCAGCTCTTCTCTCAGTACACAGAGTACATTCGGCTTTTGAGGAAAAATGGCAGTACTTTTACGTATGTTTGTGCTTCTGGGTATACAATTCTACGGTGCTAAACACTCACAGGTTCACACAAACCACTTAATACAGAACATTAAATCTGGCAGCCACATTGTGCCGTTGACTGTACTGTATAACACACTGTAACACAAGTACTGATTCCTTGCAATTATGTCCACATGGAGTCTGTTCATAAAATCTATTATAGCCCAACCACTTTAAAAGACACTTACCTGGGTGCTGTACTCTGACTCTTGGATGGCTGGACGTGGTTGCTATGAGAACCGGCCTGCAACACAAGGGAAAAAAAAAACAAAAACATCAGCAACTGCTGTGCTCACAGGTGGGCATTTAGATAGTGAAGACAAAGTACAGATGACTGATTTGATGAACTGTCAGCTCTTGAACAGTGTAGCCTACAAACAGTGTGGCTGACTAATGGATTATGTGAAATGCACCTGCACTTATTAATAAGCAGCATGTGGTACAGTGTGTGTGTTGCTTGTTAATTAGCAACTCCAGTGAAACATAATGCCAAATTCCCAGTCCGTACACCGCTCAGTTTCCCACTGTTACGAGTCACAGTCAGCCATCTGTAAAGACTTCCTATTTCTTTACCAGTAAAAATACATTTTTTCCATGGAACCTGTGAATGTCATAGTCATCCATCTATGTGTGTGTGTGTGCGCTGGACATGCACACTACATGCACAATTGCAGTTCGGAGAAGAAAAGAGCTGAAATGTAAGCCAGATGCCTCCCTCGAAGGGCTGGCTGGATTTGGCATTTGGCAAATGCCCGCCTCACCCACATACATGCCAGAAAGAAAGAACAGAAAGCAAATGTGCCCCTCCTTATGGCAGGTCAGATTTTAAGGCAGCCCAGATATTTGAGGGGCCTAATTACAGGGCTAAATGTAAAACTGGCATATGATGCTTTTGCCTTAAGGGCTTGATTTCCTTGTTCTCTGCTGTTTTAACAATGAGGCTGTACTTGACAGTCCAACTGAGTCTGTGTTTAAGTGGCTCTTGAGTTCAGCCTGTTTTGTGTAACAAAAAGTGCCACAGAAGATCAACTTGAAACTCAAATATGAGGCTAATAAATGCCCATCAGGACACTTCTATCAGATGCATCTAAAAGTCAGCGAACAGAGATAAACTAAAACCTATTTTTGACAACTTACTGATTGCTCACCTTGCATCAAGACAGAACTTCTAGACATTACACTAATTTAAGTCTATATTTGTTGGTATTTTTTTGCATAGCTACTGCAGTGCAACGGTTTTATCGCTTGCATAATAAAACAGGAGACACAGGTTTGTCGTTCAGTTCACAAGACTTGTGCCTCTAACTCTACCGGCTGTCATATCATTCCACAGGGTGTTAAGTTCATGAAGAAACTCAAAATTAAACCAGCATTACGCAGCTTTGTTAAATTCACTCACAGGTATCATTTAAGCTAAAGGTTAAGCTAAACACCTTTCCAACGTTCAAAAAACTGTCAGAAGGATGATACCAACCCAGATGATATTAAACACACAGTAAAATATATTCCAACAAATGTGTGAACTATTTGAGTGTTCATTCTCATGCTGAGACTTTTTTGATTTAAAGAAATAGCTGACAAAATTTTGGTTAGAATTATGAAGCACAGTAGAATAAAACATGAAAATGGGCATGATGAACAACAACACCATTTCCTAACTTTTGATAGTCTTACTTTAGTTTGGCTTCTGTAACTGACATGCGCCTGCATACTGTATTTCTGCCATGGCCAAATGCCGCTGGAGACGGGATGATCCCCCTGGTGCTTTAGCAATCTGGGACTCCATTCCCACTTCTTACTTTTCCCAATTTGCGTCTGGAAGTCTCCGAGTCCTTGTCTTCATTAAGGGAGTTCCTCATTGATCAATCACTGTCAGAGGAGCTGCTCTGTAATTGCACTGTGGCCTAATCATGACTGACGTCTCATCCCCTCCTGCTCTGTCACAGGTCTCAGGAGAGAGAATGTTCCATGACTTTCACACCTTCAACCTCAAGGTAGGTCTCTCTAAGGAGTTCACTTGTCTCTCTGTGGTTTATCTTTTGAGCTATATGGTTTTATAGTGGATATCATAACAACTTTGAATAATTGTGTAGGTGATGAGGACAAGGAAGCTAAGATGGTAATGTGAGAAGGACAGTTTGAATGTTTGAGGGCCACAGTGGCATCACTACTGTTGGTTTTTCCCCTCTGATAAACAGCAAGCTGCTTTGAGAAACTGTGAAAATCAGCTTTTGCTTTTTATTGTGCATGGCTGCAGTTCTCAGCTGGGGTTCTTAATATTCATCAAACATGCCACATTGTCATTATGAACTGATTGATATTTACTGTAGGATTTGTCACATTCATCGAATAAATCTTACGTCTCTAATGCAGCACCATACACTATGGGCCACTAAAACGAAGTATCAATATTTATGTGCTATTATTTAATAGTTTATCCTCACTTGAAACATGCAGACCTGCACTGTATGATACAAACCCACATTCAGACTCACATATTGTACAGTACGTGGGAAAATAAAACATCATAAACCTGATGGCCTATCACTGCTTAAATCTTCTTGTATCTACATGTTGGCTTTGTTTTGTACCACTGCTGAATCAGACTACGCAACACATTCAGTTGGACCAGAGAGAGAACCGAGTTCGCTTTCAAGTTAACTCACAATGTGAACGCAATAAGAACCGAGTCCCTTGTTTGTTGGTCTACTTTAAGTGGACTTAGTTTGGTTCATTTAAAAAGTACTACATGTGAAAACACCCTCAGACTACCTCCCTCCTTAGAGTTACTGTGTGTGGGGAGAGTTCAAGAGGAACTGCTTTGAGCAAAAGCAGCAGCAATATACTGATAAAACCAGCAAGAGAGTCTGGATTTAAGCCAGTTCATGCTCATAAGATAACTTTATGACCATTTACTGTGATACAGATACTGTAAGCTGCTGTAGTGCTCTACCAAGACAACCCTTCTTTAGCTACAGTATAAACTGCACAAGAGTGATGTTTCTTCATCTGTGCTGTTCATTGATTTTCCTCCCCAATAATACAGTAAATGGTTATTCAGTAGGTGATAGTGTCTCATAAACCATGAAAAAAATCCTGCTCACAGTTAACTTTTCTCAGCTGCAGCACACGGTGGGAAAGTAAGTTTGTCGCCAGCCCCTAATCTGTAGTGTCACATCAATACACTGATCTTTGGGGAACAGATTGGAAGAAATGCAAAACGATGAACAGTGATTTTCTGGATTGAAATGCATATCTGTGCCATAATATTAAACCCACTGGGATGCAAAAGTTCAGAAAACTCTGATTTTGTAAAATGATTTGTGAGTCTCCCATTTTTGCCGCCAAAATGTGTTTCACATTGGTTTGACAGCACAGATTAGTCTCAGGACTCTGATGATCTTGCATTAGCACAAAGTTCATTCTTAAACACAGTGACTGGACTGAATGCCTACCATGCATGTAAAATGCTGCCCTCAACACGTTACTCTGGAGGATTTTATATATAGATGTGCATGATATGTCATCTCCACAAGAGGGCATGGACACAACTGCAAACATCCCCTTCCAATATGCTAATGCTATCGCATGCCACGTTTGATACTAATGCATTTCATTGCACATTTTCAAATGTCACTGATATGATAGCTGCAGCAGTGGCATCAAAAATATTTTGACTAGGAGGGAAACTGCAGCACAGACCTCAGTCATTGTGAATTCTGCCCACAGTCTGAATAAGAGAAGGTCAGGAATGCTGAGCTCTCCCTCCTACAAAACATGATTGTTTTATTAAACTTGGAAAACACGTTGATGATTAATGTCGCTGTGGCAATACATAAACTGAATAATATGAAAATTGCTTTTCCCTGACAAAATAATGCAGCTTTTAACTCTGGTGGAGATAATGCACTGTCATTTTAAAAATGTTACCAATTACAGGATTAAGGAGTTAGTCATGTGGGAAAGCGGATATATGTACACATTCTGTTGCTACAGAATGTGTACACTATACTTAGTGCCAAAAACACAAAAAGAATCACCCTGGGGAGATTTTCTTTTCCACTTGCAGTGTCCACGTAACCTCGCCTTTATAACTTCAGTGCAAATAAAATGAAGTTTAGAATTGCCCCACTGGTATGTGAGATTGCAGGGACCTTGGCATTTACTAAACCTGCTATGTCATTGTCTACAAAACTGCTCAGGACCATGTACTATGAGGGAAGTTTTAAATTTAAAATGTAATCAGCACAATCACCACAAGCAATCAGTTCCTCTTCATTTCACCTGAACGAGCCCCCCGCTAAAATGAGCCTGTTAAATAGAGGATCTTATCATGCCTGGATTAAGTTTTGACTTTGATTAACATCTGTAGTCAGAGTTTAGAATGTCAAAGCTCAAGTTTGGGAAAATTTTAGTTTTTAAAATGCAAAAGCAGGCGTCATTATCAAACAAGGCTTCCACAATCTCTGGTCTTTACATTTGTATATAGAGTAAATTTGAGCCCTGGAATAGCTCTAGTAATACAAAATCTAAACAATCTAAAATTGTGATGGGTTCAAGACTCGCAACAGAAATTGAGAAAAAACAAAATCCACCTATTCATACCTCCAAAGTTCACTAGTTGACATGTATCTTTTGTTTAATTGGTAAACAAAACAGTACCAATGTCCTCAACAAACAAAAAAAAGTTGCATGTATTGCTTTAAATATCATCCGCATCACATCACACATTGAGTTGTTTTGTTCTTATAAAATTGTAAAGGGAATGAACATCTAAACAATTTCTGTTAGTAGCACTTGTAGCAATCATCCTAACATAACTGGGAACAATTGGCTTTGGGAGACCAACATACTGTGACAAGCTACACAGGTGCAGCTGCAGGTGTTCATGCATCCTGCACACCTGGCCACTACAAAGGAAAAGAAGGAGAGTCATAGAAAAATCACACAGAACAGTGGAGGCGGTGACGGCTAAGCACCACACAGCATTTGTATTGCATTAGGTTTTTGCAGTGTCAGTAAACCTGCCATGAAATTAATTCTCCATTTACCAGAGATTTAAATTGGTAAGCAATTTGTAATTTGAGACCATAAGCTCATTCACAGTGTTTGTCCACACTGCTTCAATGGGACATGAATTTAACTGTCTATATTCTATTGGCTGCAGGAGTTCTGCCATGTTTTGATAGCACTGTTTAATGAATGAATCACAAAGTGCAAAATATTGTTTTCCTATTTTTCTGGGTAATTGTTTTTAGATAAACAGTGCTGATACAGCACGGCACGGCAAATGACAACTTGGAAAAAAAAAAGGACAATGGTTCAAATGATTTACAGGAATTAGGAACAAAGTACTGTATTTGCAGATATCCAGAGTTCATTATGAAATCCATAACAAGCAGTAGTGACTGAACATTTCGTGAGATTCAGTGTCACTGAGTCTGGGCTCATTTGGCTAAAGGCAAACCAAGCACACAGAGGCTACATCCAGACTTAATAAACTGTCTCCCTGTTCACAGAGGCATGCCGAGGTGAGAACAACTCCCCAGCACATCCTCAGACACATCTGTGCCCATGCTTCTAAAGTAATGTTTCTGTTGCAGGGGAAATAGGTCAGACATGAAAACCTCGCTCCTTCCATCTCAAAAGATCCTTCACACTTAATTAAGAGTGTTATTGTTGAGGGTGAATGCAAAAACAGTTTTTTGTGTTTTTCTTAGCTTTTAACAATGTTAACGAAGGGCCTGCCGTCCTCCTAAAGTTCATTTTACCCTAAAACCTTAAATTTCAGAAGAAGCTTCATTCGGAACTGCACAGGCACAATAATGCCAACCTGGCCCTCATTTCGACAGTGAATCATTCAGATTGCACCACTGTGATTGCTTAATTAAATGCTTGGCTGTCTAATGACTTTGCTTGAAAGGAAATTAAATGTCTAAATGCTACAGAATCCGCGGCGAGGTGAACAGAAATCAATGGGACATAGTGCTGGAACCCAAGGTGTTTTCCGACTTGTTAAGGGTGAACGTTTTGTATTGATGCCGTCCCTTAGTCACTGAGTCAAAAGCTCATTCCTCTCAGTCCAAAGCATTGATTAGTGGCATACAAACAGTGTGCTTACTTTGTGCTTTCTGGGGAGGTCTAGGAAGGTAGTTTACGATGCCTCACAGGTCAGCAGAGTAGGTAAGGCTGCGATTATATAGAGAGGTAAAATTACTAATGGCATTGCCTATTATAAATTACTGGAAAAGCAATAAGTATAAAACTCAGATTAATTTACTTGCTGTAATAAGTAAATTTAGAAGACAGTCTCCTTATTTAATCCATATCACCATCTCAGTTTGAGTTCCCATACAATGCGTATTATTCCTTATTAATCACAAAATGGCAGCAAAGCGTGGCTATGTTTACTTCTCAATAACTTTCTTCCTTCTTCGAGCATATTTTCAAAGTGCTTTACCATCAAAGCCTAAAGGCAAACACTGAACCCCAACCCGAACGGAAACAGTTCTCGAAAGGAGTGTAGCCAACTAATCTCACAAACATTTGATTGAACCGAAGACCTTTAGAAACTGCCAACGTTGGGAAGGGCATACCACTCCTAAAATGACAACTGATTATCAAACTGCCTCTGGCTCGAGACACTGTAATCCCCCAGATGCTGCGGTCTATGAAATATGAGTGTGAATTAGATCTCTCAAACAATGTCAGCTTGTCTACATTTGTAAACCCTCAGCATTTAAGTCACAAAATTAAGTTGACCCCATCAGAAAGCTTTAAGACATGTAACAAAGCCGGCAGCAGTCTTATTACTTGATCTGCTTTCATCTCATCTCCTCTGTGTAATAAGTTCCCACTCTAGCAAGACCACTGGGGCTAATAAGGGTTTTTATCTGCTTTTGATATTAGATATTAACACCTCATCAAAGTTAAGCCAGCTGTAGGCTCTGGTCCGCCCTCCAAATTTACATTAGCCTAACAATGTCTCAAAAAGAAATCTTATCAAATTCAAATTAAGGGCGAGTTGAATAACCAGAAGGATCCTGTTACCCATCACTCAAGGAACATGTAATTTGGTTCTGCAGCAAAGAATACAACCCCGCTTTGTAAATCACAGAAACCACAGTTTTCAAGCTGCAACATTCATGCTTTGAATTTGCTCCTCATAATCTTGAGTCACAGCAGAGCACATTTGTAACATGTGAATGATGAATGTTTAGCTGCAGGGAATGACAATAGGTTTGAGTGACAATCAGGATTTGCTGTTTGTAGACCTCTGTATGTAGCGGCTCCACTCAGTCTTCTGGCGGTTCATGTGGAAGGAAGCATTTCTACAGTGTGTGTTTTAGCTTTGTGGATAGTTTTAGTCATCTGTGAATTAAATGTACTTATATATTCAGATTAAACAGTAATCACTAATGTTTTTAACTATTTAAAATAATACCATAAAGATTAAGCTATAACAATAACTTTTTTTTTAAGAAGACTTATTTCTTAAAAAATTTTCAAAGTAAATCTTGTATCTGAGGAGGAGTGCAAAGGTTTCAGACTTCTTATCATCCCTTGTGGCATCCTTTGTCAGGTTGTATGAGAGAGAGAAAAAAAGAAAGAACTGGAAAATATAGCTCCAAGAGATAGAAAATAAATTACTTCAGTGTGGCAAGAAAGAGAAGATTGTGAGATTTATCAAGTCAAGATGGAAATGCCTGCTAAGTCTGCGGCCCTCCCTTGAAAAATTAAAGACAAATCAAATGCCTTAGAGTGCACAATGATTGTGTGCGTGTGTGTGGGGGCAGGTGCATTCCATACTTGTTTTCACAGTAATTTATTGTTGAAATGTTATTGCTCAATATCAACTATTTCATTTCTGGTGTGATATGTGCCAAAAGACACAAGCCTCCATATGACTGTAATGCTTTATGCACAGACACAGCTTTATACTGTCCAAAGTAAGGATCTTATTTTATGATTATAATTCTTTTAGACAGAGTGGGGCAGTGATTAGTGCTGTCACCTCACAGCAAGAAGGTTCTGGGTTCGAGCCCGGGCCGACCAGGTGCCCTTTTTTTTGTGCTGAGATTGCATGTTCTCCCTGTGCCTGCGTGGGTTCTCTCCAAGTACTCCAGCTTCATCCCACAGCCCAAAGACATGCGGCTTAGGTTGACTGGTGACTCTGAATTGCCAATAGTAGTGAGTGTGGATGTGTGTGGTTGTTTGTCTACATGTCAGCCCTATGATCGCCTGGCGAGCTGTCTAAGGTGGACCCTGCTTCTCGCCCAATATCAGCCCCCCCCCGTGACCCTATTCAGGAATAAGCACTATAGATAATGGATGGATGGTTTCTTTTAGACAGTTAAACTACAACACACAGCCCACAATTAGCTTTGCTGTACTCTCTAATCTTAACACTCAACAGATTTTCTGTAAAACAGCTTGACTGGCAAAAATCTATAATTGCACAGAGAAGTGAACATGCTGGCTAGATAAAGGTTAAACTATCAGGATATGTTCTCCATCCATCTAAAGCCCAACTTACACATTCAGTTCAGGCAATAGTGGGTGGGGAAGGGGGAAAAACTAGCAAGTCAATATTGATTGATCTGGAGCCTTAGCAATTACTTCCATGTGCAGAAGCCCATGTTAAGGTCAGTATTATCTTAGCTCATTTTATGGGTCATAGCTCTGGCTTTAGCCAAAATAAATTAATGGGGTAAACACTTTAGCTCACCTTGATGAAATTTTAAACCTTTACACAGATGGAAGGTACAGTGCTGGAGGGTGACCCTTGAAATTTAAAGAACCTTCATGAATTTAAGAGATAAAACACAGTCTATAAATAACACTGAATCCAAGTGCAATTAAAATGTATGCAGAGGATGATAATATAGTTTATAAATGTAATGAGCCTATTAAATTAATGCATTTTACAGGACAACTAAGTCCTTAGTGCTGAATGATGACACCTATTTTTTGCAAAATGCCTTGACTCAAAAAATATCCACAGCTATGACTGTATTTACTGGTAAAACGATAGAACTTTTCAAGATACTGTATATGTGTAGTACTGTATATGGTTCTGCTTCTAGCAACTTACCGAAAGAACAACTATAGCAGACTTTCTTCAGTAATGATAGCAGAGTCTAACTTTGCATGCTGTTTCTTGACACCTGTATGTATTTTACTAGAGGGAACCGGGGAGCGTTATTAGTCAACCAAAACATTCCATCAGCTCTCGGTGTATTGGCATCCCTCTGCAGCCTTCGGGCTGAATCGCAAACAGCTCTGAAATGTTCTTAAGACC
Organism: Monopterus albus; assembly: GCF_001952655.1. Classification (NCBI taxonomy): domain Eukaryota; kingdom Metazoa; phylum Chordata; class Actinopteri; order Synbranchiformes; family Synbranchidae; genus Monopterus; species Monopterus albus. Next base: position 1,205,452 of record NW_018127993.1, read on the forward strand.
AAAATAAATTCAATTTCCAATGCAGTGATCTTCTTAATGAAAAGTCAATGTCCCCTCACTCATTGGCAAGCTCCCACAGGGACAGTCAGAAAGATGAATTTATCAGCAGGCTGGAGACTGCACCCTGGAGCTACACCACCCCTTATGATCAACCAGAACGCTACAGTATGTGCCCGACCAGTCCAACGTGTCTACCCAGCTTGTGTTCTTAATGTGAGCTGAAGAAGCTACGACAGTATTGATCTAATGAAAGTGCTATTTATATTCTCACAAATCCTCTTACCAGTGATTGCAAAAGCACTCCACTATGGTGGCCAGCACATTCTACATTTGTTAAGTTAAGAGGGTGAGCTTTTTTTTCCTCATGTAGTGTTAGCATATAGCGTATTTTGCAGAATCTAATAATAATAATCACCTTTATTTGTACAAGTATGTTACACACAAGGAATTAGTTTCCGGTACAGAACCAAGGCAGCCAGCTGGGGCGCCAATTTACACCGATGGCTCTAACCATCAAGGGCAACTTTAGGGTTCAGTATCTTGTCCAAAGACACTTCAACATGTGGATTGCAGGCACTGTGATTCGAACCTCCAACCACCTGGTTGGGAGACGACCGCTCTACCCACTGAACCACAGCTACCCCATCAGAAACACACTATGTATCTTACTGTATGTGTCAAATTAATGTCTTATCTAAGCAATTTTACATACTGTACCATTCAAGATATTTGCCATGCAGCTTTTGTAATCATTTCAGTGGAAGTTTTCCATTGTTGGGCTGCAGGCTTGTGAACAGTTCTCAGGTTTTTGATCATTGATGACACCACATCTCATCAGCAGCTAACCCTCAGATAACAGGGACGGGAGGTTGTTGTCACAGCATATGGTTAACAGTACTATAGATAAGCTTTAATTCCGACTCGACTCGATGTAATGGCATAACAAAACTGATTGGAACACAGAACATATGGATGTGCAGGATAAAACAATGCTCCACCAAAATTACGTGAAGCAGAAAAAAGATGAGGCAATAGGTTGTTTACAACACTAACATGCATGATGTATTCATGCTCATGAATAAAACACTGAAAACTGAATTTTTGATTCTATATATTTACCTGTACCTGTAGAGTACAAATTGTACATTTGCCAGTAGTCAAAGGCAGCAATGGTATATTGTTTTCACTAGCAAAAAAATAACCGCCTATACTTTGCATAGCTGATTAGCTGTGTTATTAAATACAAAATGTTATTTTGATTATCCAATTATAGTTTGAACACATCAATCTACATTAATTTGATTAGAATATGTTAAATGTATGGAGTGGGATCCATGTGAAGTTCACTGTAACACTATGTGTAGCATTTTTAATAATGACAGTCAATATTTATATGGACTAAACCAAAGCATGTAAGATACTAATACGGTACAGAATACTTTACCGTATGTCTCTAGTTATCAAGTTAAATGGTTTCATACTTGTATAGCGCTTCTCAATGCATTACAGCACAATCAAAGTGCTTTCATACTATTCAACCATTCGCACTCCCAAACACTCACATCACCGGGAGCAACTGGGTTTTCAGGGTCTTGACCAAGGACACTGTAACATGTGGACCGGACAAGCCGGGAACAGAGCCGCTATAATATTCCGGTTAAGTGACGACCCGCTCTACCTCCTGAGCCACATTTTGTTATAATTCACACAGACAGAATTGGCTCTTTACATAGTATATGTTTGTTAGTTGAGAAAGCCCGTGAAAGCATGTAGCATTTCATTTCTTTCCTTTGCTATGTGATGTACAATTTATTTCAAAATATTCACATAAATGCTGCTCTAAAGTATATACAATACAATTTAACTACTATTTTTCATTAATATTATTTTTTTTTCCTTTTTTATGTTTGTTACTGGAAGATGCACAGTAGATAAATGTTTCACATGGCATGAAAATTGAGACCGAGTTGTGATAAAAGCACTAAATTATTTTAATAATGTACATGGTGAGATCTCAGTGTGTCTGTAGCTAAAACAAAGTAATATTTAGTGTCCATCTCTTAATAAATAACAGTTGACAGAAACTACGTGTTGGTCATATACAAGTTCTTAGAGTGCTGTAGATAGAGATACGGCGTGTCCGCAACATCTAAAGTTAGATTCATATGACTTTCTGTACTTAACATGAATATTATTATATGATGTGACAAGATTACCTTTCAAATTCCTTGAGAAAATGCACACTATAAAATGGGTCTAATTTATTGGATCCTTCACAGATCGAGCATCTCTGTTCATCACAGTCTCCACAGTGTGAGTCTCTCTCTAATGTGGCTGTACTGCCCATAAACAGACATTGAGTGATTAGCGCTGCTCTGCCATTGACATCATTTGCATTTTAATAGACCATAATTACAACTCGGGGAAAATAAATTGCAGTTTGAAGAATGTTTGAATTACTCCAACTCCCTGGCTCTCCTTGTGAGATAGCAGTGAGCATATGCAGGAGCTGCCTGGATGGTTAATATCAGGTTCAGAAATGTACAGCGAAGCACAACTGCAGACAGTAGAGCAGAGAAAGGCGACGTGAGCCGTGTTAATGCGTGCCATTGCATAAATAAAAGATTTTGATATTGAACATTTTCTATCATTTAGGTTGCAGGTGAGATTACAGTATGTTTATAACGCCAACATACTAAAAATAAAAAATAAAAACAAACATCCAAGTTCAGCGTCTTGCTTGAGGATACTTCGCAGTATCAGCTAGTGATAGACACACCGACTATTTCTGGGATCAAATCTGTGACCTTTAGGATACAGAGGTGTCTCTAATCACAAAGCCATCCTGTCACTCTCATGTAGTTTTCTGGCTTCTCATTAATGCCTGTGATAATTGCAGTTTGTCCATTTACCCCCTGAGCTCGGCCTTATCGCTGCAAGTCACCTGCTGAGATGTGACACCTTCCTGGGATTTGCCAGGGGACATCTAACCCTGGCAGCTAAAGCCCATGTGACCCTGTAAGCAAGAGTGACAACACAATATTACTCCCTGTGCCTAATCTTTCATTGGTGGATTATCAGATTAGAGGCTCTAGTTGTTTATGGGTTTGGTGACTATCAAAAAAGTTGATCTGTCAAGTTTATCTTACACTTGTTGTATCAAGGCAGTGTTGGACCATACAGTTGGCTGTGGATGGAAGATAAGGCCGACATAGCAGAATAGAACCTCCGGAAAATGAGAAACAAGGCTTTTCCTTTTACTCAGACGATGCACTTTATCTAGTTTAAGAATTGGACTCCACCAAAAGCATTACTGCTCTTTTGGATTCACTCAATTTATTTGACCTCTTTGGTGTGACAGAGGTGCCCTTTTTTATTTTGAAAGGAGATATCAGACATCATCCACCAGTTTAAGACTCAGGTTAGTGGTGTGGAATCACAAGTTTCAAAGAAGAAATAATCCATCCTCTTTCAAGCAGCCCCTTTGTGGCATTTCAAAGACGTGAACCCATATAGCTTTCCTATCAATCTGTTGTTTTGACAAAGTAACAGGATGGAGGGAGTCCATTATTGAACTTGTGGATGGGGTTCACTAATTCAGGCTAACTGGTGTCTTTCCATTATAAAGCAGTGACTCTGAAGGCTGTGGCCTTTTCAAATGCAGCCATCAAAGATGAAATCATTGTCTTTCTATTTCTGAAAGCCAATGTACAAATGTTTTGACGTAGCCCCTTGTATGGTGGGAAGTTGAATTTCCAGTTCCTGAAGAGACATCCCTTATATGAGCAGAATGACAAGTATTATAAACCTTAATGATAAAACATTATTCAGACTGTTCAGAGAAAATACACAGCTCTTAGTCGCCACTGTGTGTACAGTATTGTGTTCATTATTATTTTGTGGAAAATAAAGAGTACTAAATGAGGTTCTTAGGAAGCCTTGTAAACACCATAAACCAGCAGGACTCATTTAATGTAAACCAATGCAATAAGGTGAATTTTAAATGTAATGTTTTACTCTGCTTTGCCAAACTAATGGCATGGCCTTACAGCCTCAACTCTCACATATGTTTTGTGGTAGTTAGGAGCATTTAGAAAGCAATAACTAAAATGGTGAACATACTGTAGTAAATATGACGCTTACATAACATTAGCATGTTCACACTGTAATTGTGTGTTAGTGTGCTGATTTTAGCATTTAGCTCAGAGACCTGGTGTGTGTCAGCACAGCCATGCAGAGCTGCTGGGAAGGCTGTAGAATTTAGCCTTGTTATTAGCTTGTAGGTCTGAATACCATCGATAATGCTGGCAGTAGAAAGAGAGGCATGTTTCTAGCTTTTAGCAGGACAACTGTTTACAATACAGGGTATTTTGCGACTTGCCCCAGCAGACTCCTCTGTCAGCTGGCTTCCTCCAACTCTTCTCCACATTCACTGTATTTAGTGGACCACATCCATCAAAGAGTTTGGGGATGTGTGTCATCACAACTGTGATAGTGCCAAACAGCTCTAGTTTAAATTTATAAGCTCTAGTCTTATATTTTTTAGAACAGTAACAGCAGAACACCCTCCTAAAGGGACACTAATAATTTCCGTCTGTCTCATTCCCATTTTATTTATGGCTCAACACAATGACTTGTCACTTTCAGCCAGTGTGATTACTCACCTGGCGAGCATATTATTCTGGCTAATACCACAACTATAAAAATGCTTCATATTTCATTCCAGGGGTTTGATGAGAATGAGCTGAATCCCATTTTCCAAAATGCTGGGCATTCTGAATATGGCTTCCCTGATTACATTATGCCTCTGAGCTGTGTTTAGCCAAATGTGCATGACTTGCAAGTGTAATGCACAATAGGCTGCTTCTACAGTGTCGCATAAAGAACATGATAAAAATAAGGCAGAACATAAAGGATTCCCTTCCATCAAATTATTTATCTAAAATTTAGAGTCCTCCAAGTTGAATTTGTCCATCACTGGAATTTAATTTAAGGTCATATCACTCTGGTTACAACAGGGTGAAATGTTTTCATGTCTTAAATTAATTTGAACTTAGCCTGTTTGGGATACTAAAATATATTTAAGATGTTAAAACAGCTGACAGCTTGAACATGGTGAGGAATAAGTCATTCTAAGAAAACTATTTCAGTCTAATGTCATTTAACACACATGCACAGGTACATAAACACCTAAGCACTATGAAAAATACATAATTTTTACCTCAAACACCAAATACTGTATTTTCCTGTTTCAAAGGCAGACAGACGAGAGCTCATATTTAACAACTAAATCTTTCCTTGATACTAAAACAAAGGTGACCACAATAAAAGGCAATCTGTAACGCAGATGTCCACCACATGGAGGGGATGCAACTCATTTGTTGCATTTTGCAGTTATTTATTTATTTCTCACCTCTGATATAGGGAAACATCTGTCACCTTTGCCTAAGTGCCTGTTTGCATGATCCATGGGCTCTGTTCCAGAATAAAACACCCCCATATCACTTGGCACTCCAGTCCCAAGCTCAGGTGCAGAATCCTGCAAGGCATTTGGAATGCCCTGCTGTTGCATTGTAGGCAGACTGAACCCGAACATCTGGAGACCTCATGTGTGCCACCAGAATTAGCTCTCATTGCCAAGCTATTGCATGGCATTGCTTTGTTTTTGTTTGTTTTTTTTCTGACATCATACTTTCCTTTGAAATTCTGATTAAACTGTGGAACATCAGTCTTATCTCTAGGTCCATAATCACATTGATCTAAATTCAAACATGAGATGCATTATAATAGAACAACTATTTTGTGAAATACTGTAGATACATTTAACATTAGGCCAATACTACAGCACGGCCAATCCTGTAAGAGCTCTTAACCTCCTAACAACAGCCAGCCCGACCCCAGAGGAAATTCACAAGCATATATCCAGTTGTGGAACAAAATCTGATGCTCATGTCTGAACTATTCGAAGTGTCACCCAAGATAAAGGATGTTTTTGGGGGTAAGTCCAATTCTTAGAGCCCGGCCACAAATAGCACCAATAGCCATCTGTACTCTCGTTTCTGCAGCACTCACTAAATCAACACACTCGACACACGCCTGAGGATGCCTCAGCACAATCATGCATGACAACATCAAAGCTTTTTCTGTTGCCTCTCCTCTTCATTTCCCCCCTCCTCAGTCCCTCTTAACTACTATCTGGAGCTAAAAGCAGCGGGACCATGGCAAATATTATCTCTGGGGCTAAGTGAAAATTCTGAAAGTCCTGGCTGTCGCTTGCCAGTCATTTCAGTCACAGCTGACAGCCATGTTCAAAGATGGTTTTATCCTTGCACAGGTGCAAATTTAACATGTGAACCTTTATGCACATGGATTACTAGGAATGCTTTGTAGCCTCATCTGTGACCCTCGGAAAGACTTGACATCTTAACAATAAATCCTTGGTAATAGATCTCATTTGTCATGATCTTCCGTGATTGTCTGTCTTTGCTCCTGTCTCCAGCTTACAACCATAAATCTCTAAGAAGACTAGATGAGTCAAATCCCCAGATTTCCATGAGTTAGATGTTTCAGTGATGAGCTGGTTCTGTCACTGGGGAGCCACTCAGGACCCACAAACATATTGAGCAGGCACCCAAGATGTATCTGTCGACACTTCCTTTTGCATATCTCCATTTAATGGTATTATATTTCATTTCCCAGGAAAAGAAAACACCATTACCCAAAGCACTGAGTCGTAACAAGGCATTCTGCAACAGATTCCAGGCTGCCTTGGTGGTATAGTAATTGAATTACAATTGCATATGACAAAGTTTGAAAATGATTGTATTTGCTTCCATTTGTTCCTTCTGTGTTACATGCTAAGATCAACTTTGCACACACTTAAAAACAGAGTTGTGGATGAGTCATTCCAAGTGGAGCTGTTATGCAAACAAACAATATCATGCTACAGGTACAGGTAGCTGTCTGTAGTGTGCTATATAATCCCATTAACTTTGTAAACCACCATGCAGCAAAGACATGAGTGGCCAACCAGCAGAGAGGTCACAAGAAATTGTCCTCAGGAACACTTAGGATGATTTCTGACCATCCCTTCACCCAGATCGACACTGACAATTGCCTCAAATTCATTTCTCTGGTTACTGTTGTTTAGTGCTTTGAAAGCAACTGGGGTTTTGAAAAGTGTGCCAAGTTGTTTTGACCACAGATTGAAAAGTAGTTATCATTTCAATGGGAGCTATATGCTCACTGGAGAAAGGACAAAGAGATCAGAAAATATGAAGTGCTCCATCGGGCACAAACACAAGGGCATACAAAGGCCCCACAGAGAGACCAAGGGAAATTGATTTCAGCTTTATTCCTGGACAAAATGCATGACTGTGCTGATGGGTGACCCGGTGGTGGACCTGTCCACTCAAATTAGGAAACCATTTCAGAGATATGGCCACATCTGACTGGCCAGTCACACACTACAAATATTGCTTCACACATCTGAACATTTACGGGTTTTTATTGGGGCAGGTCCTAAAGTTGTCTGTGGTGAACACACTATATGGTGCACACTGGCAAACCTGAACATCAACCCTGTAAAATGTTTGAGGCAATGACATTGGAACAAATTACATAAAGACCTAAGAGCTTTTGCTACTGGCTGCATGCATTTTGAAAAATAAAAAAATAACTGGAACATTTTTTCCTATTGACAATGGAGAGGGCGCTCATCACACTCAATAAAGGACGGGGTGTTGGAACACACTGTACAGCATATTTGTCTGGTAGCTTTGACACCAGCTGATTTGACAGGTTATGACTGAATATTCATTTATTTAGACAACTATTTAGTTATTCACAAGCAAAGAGGAAGCCATTCACATCACCTTGGAGTGATGGTAATGCTGTAATTAGTCTCAGCTCAAATTTTCATGCCATCTTTGCATCAGTGCACTTTGACTGAGTTCGACAGTTTCTATTCCACATGGTACAGAAAGTATATTAACATTAGAAAGTAATTCCAATAAGAATATCACAGCAAGATCTGTGATTTATCCAGAGTGAACAGCACAATGTTTATGGAGAGACACATTGTTGATTTTTGAACTCTCAAATATCAATGCTGTGAGCACAGAAACCGAGATTAAATTTGCTGCCTTTGCATTTAGTTGGAAATAAAAAAACCAACAGACAGATGTCTTAAAACCTGAGCAAATAAAACCAAAATTATCTGCATAGCTCAACAGACGTAAGCATCCATGTGCTGACATAATATTTATCTTTGTCAAGTCCATTTGTAAAACATTTCCCTTACTTTCAATTCCCATGAATCAGCCGCTCTTACTCCTCTGTAAGATCATTTTACAGTCGAGTCTGTGGGAGCCCTGTGCTCATAGCCCCACACTGTGTGCATGATTTATCCATATTTTGTTTGCCCTGCTTCTTTTATGATGTAACAAATCTGGCTCAGTTAAGAGCTGGTGTTGTTTCCTCACAACTGTTTACACACTACATTACAGTATATGAAGCAGGACAGGAGCACCGGTATTGAAAAGCGAGCTACACCAACCATGGCTATGTTGCTGCAACACTGTGGACCTCGGGGCTTTGCTGGCTGCCAAGCTGCAGTCACCCACAGAGCTGTGTGCTTATTTTCTCTGCCCTCCTCTTGACCATATGGAGCATCAGGGTCACATGGACACCGTGTATCACAGATTTGTCTCTGTGTTACAGTGTGCATATACATGTGCGGGAGTATATGCATTGCCTGTTTGTGAAATGAGCCAAATCTACTTGCTAGTGTCTGTGGATGTGGCAGCGGGGTGCACTGATTTTGTCAGCATTTGCATTTTCCTGCCAGTCAACAATACTTTTATTAGGTCGACCAATATAGATGCAGAAAACAGCTCATAGTCTTTTCACATTCTGCTGTGTTGGACCCAAAACAACTGTCATGTTCTTTTCTGAATTTACGCAGGGATTCCTTTTTCCCGTTAAATATAAAAACGAAAAGCCAGTATGAGCCGTTTCTATTCATGTGGCTGATGGACTACTCCATCATACACGTGTAAGGAAAACTCCAGATGATAAATATAAGTGCCAAGGGTCAGAGATACTCTATAGGTACAAGATGAAGTGTTTTTTACTCCACTGCCAGCTGATCTGGGGTCAGCTTGTCAGCTCTGACACGGTGACATAGTAGCAACCTCTTATTTAATCACCATATTAATTCACCCATCACAAAGCCCTAATGACACCACCGCTGGCCGATTAATCTCCGAATTTGATTTAGCGAGTGTCCATTCATCATAACTGACTGTTTCGGTATGCAATCAATACGGCCCTTTTAGTACTTTGGACACCTAGACCTCAAGAGGTACACAGTCACAGTGTGAAGAGTGCTATGATAAAGTAAACGCTTGCCCAAGCCAAACAGGAGAAGCATCAATCATGTACCAGCATACATCAGCAGCCCTTTTTTCCTCATGTACCCTAGAAAGCCTCTTTCAGCAGCAGAGCACTCAACACTCTCTTCATAGCTTCGCTGAAATGCCCTTCTAGACCACAATGAAATCTTGAGCAGGTACATCGTTTTACTTCACCCTAATTGTACATGCAGCAGTACAGCCTCCTAGCTTGCGGCTGCCAATTTACTTGTGTAAAATTGTTTATATTCCTGTATCTTGGAATAAGCTGCATTGCTAGTGCACCTTGTCAGTATCCTTGCATGCTTGCACTCGAAAACGCTCTCACTGTACATACACAGGCCATCAAGCCGCAGGGCCAAGGCAGCTCTGCTCACTCAAGGGGAAAGTGAACAGCTATGGCGGTGACAGCTGGAGCAGTTGTGACATCCCTTCACCAAATATCAGGGATGGCTTAGGACGCAACGGCGTATCAGCCAACAGGGGTCCATTTACAAGCTGGACGAGGCGCTGAGGCTTTAGCCTGCTACCAGACTGAGGCGACAGCACTCACTTTTTCCTCCTTGCATTGCCAGTGATAATGTGGGAAGTAATGACTTTCTCCTTGGTCTGCAGCCCATATAATAGTCCCCCATATGCTTCAAAACAAGCCCAGTGGAGCAAATTAGATAACGTTGGGCCTGTGAAAAAAGAAGCTGAATACTAATGATTATTTTCAAAGTTCCAGTTTCAATGTGTTGCAATCAGATCCTGAACAGAATCTTGTTTCATTGCTGACATTTTCTAATATTATCTTGAACAAGATGATGGTAATTCACTCAGGAGATAAACATCTGCTAGATGCTTTACATCTAGGAGTCGCATATTTAGAATTTATCCACTAAGTAACAACAGTGGCTTGTCAATCATTCTGCTTTATCATGAGCTACATTAAGGATGCAAAATGTTATCACACACAAACACTGTTTTTCCTGATAATCCCTGAGCTTGGGTTTTGCTTAAAAAATGGAAGGATTTCTAAAATGTGTTGGAGCCCGTTGCAATTGTGGAGGCAGCATAAAAAACAGAGTGCACTATGCAAATGAACATAATCATTTTCAGCCCCTTTCGCACCAGACCAATTTTAATTACACCTTAATTTCGTGTATAAATGCCCCAGATTCCGGCGAGCCCCAACAGAATAGACTGAGTGGGAGGACTGTATAGGTACAGATAATTACAACTCACTGTTATGAACTCCTGACTATATGAGGTGGGGTTCAACATACTGTCTCTGAATACCACTGGATGAACTTCTTTGGGGTGATAAATTAAAGTATCTCACGGTCTTGACAGTGGTGCCATTTGAACCGACACTGCTAAGTACACGGCCAGGATATCTTTTAGCAGCAGTTTTCCCACTTCATGTAGCCAAGAGTATATCATTACAGAGTATAAAAGAATGTTAAGTTGAATCTTATGGCACCAGCTCTTTACATCTTACAATGAGGAGGAGCATGGTGGTGTGGGTCAGATGTTTTGAAAAATGTTCAGTAAGTGGAATTTTTTTGAGGCACGTTTATGTGTAAAACAGACCTCTTGATTTTTTTTTTTTCCTCCTGAGTGAGGTCATAAAAAACCCAAAGATGTATAACTGTAGTTGTGTTTGTGGGTACATTTGAGTTTCCAATCAGTTTGTCTGCAAAGTCTCCAGGTTTTTCATTAACTTGACATCATTAAATGATTTTACAGATGCACCCACACATTTGATTTTTTCCTCTTTATGTATGGAAATAAATAAAAAACATCTATGATTAAGTTAATATACTAAACTTATGAAATCTGGGAAATTAGCCCTGATTGAAACAACAAGGCCACAGTCCATCTTGAGGAACAATTAAAGCTGAATGACTGGATCTGCTCTATAAATAGAGGCATTTCTCCTGTGGAGACTGAAGATTGTGCATTGTTGAAAACAGTGGAGCAGCATATGCTTAAGCACAGCTTGTTGCAGCCTCAGATGTTCCTTAACAGCTGATTTCCTCAAGTTGCATTTCCTTTTTCTCCATGTTATTGTGCTAATTATTTTTCGGCACGTTCCACTTGGATGGCTTACGACTCAAACTGCACAAAGCTAGCCCAGTTTCTTTTTTTTTCATTACCCCAGGAGCATAGAGCACAAGGGCAAATGAATATCTGCCCAGCTGTGTGACACATTGGCTCCTCTTGACTGTTTTGAAATGCTTATAAGAACTGATCGAGCATTTTCTTGCTCTTTGGTTTTGCAGCTAAACATGATTTGTGCATAGCTAGTTTCCTACAGAGCTGCTCTCACGGTGTTGATATTCAAGTATATTTATATATTAAAAAGCCAAGTCATTATTTATATTGCTGGTTTATGGTGATTTGTGTGGTCTTTCTATCCCACTCTATCTCCATATACACACACACACACACACACACTCACACACACTCCACCTCCTATAACGCTGGAAGGCTCAGAAGATATGAAACAAGCACTTCCATTATTCACAAAGTGCACAGTGATGCCACAAGTAATTGCCATAGACAGTAGCACATACTGACATGGAGGCAGAACAGTAATGCTCTCAAAAAGACACGTGTCACTGTATTGCTTGTCACACAACATTTTCTGGCTCTAAACTTTTCACATTTCCCTCCAACACGTTAAGATGCTACCTGGAACCTTTGCTGACTGCCATAATTTGAAATGGATCTGTACTTTGTATACACTCATGTGTATCAGCTGGAATTTGTTTTCTGCTTGGAATACCTGCTGCGGTTTGACCTAACTGTAAAATATTATCAGAGTATCGCTCATGATCTTGTCTGAAAAGCCAGGATGGGAATTCTGACTACATGTGTCACTATCTGTGATGTTTCTTGTCATGTTTGCTCTTACAAGCACAATAATTAATAATAAGCCCTGTATCCGCTTATTCTGTTAAAAAAAAAAAGTTAAAATAAAAAACCAATGCACATTTCACATTCTTTTAGATAAAAGGAAACTGCTGGCTGTTCTATAATTTCAGACCTGCCAACTGAGGTCAGGGTTTCCATGCTTGAATACCCACATTTCCATCTTTGACTCGCTCTGCCCCAGCGAGGAAGAATGAGCTGTTGCATCTCCTGTGTTGTGCAAAAGTTAGAATGTACAATAGCATTCACCGAACTACATGCGCTCCACTGATCTCAGTGTGAAACTATTTCACCACAGCAGGGTATGCCTTCTCTCAAAAACCATACAAATGCAAAACCACATGAAAATGGGGCCAGACTTTCATGAGTAACTCCTCAGAGGGACAGCAAGTAACACAGTCGTACAAAAATTTGCTGCCTAATCCTATGTACATTTATTTTGAGTAAAAAGCAAATGGTCATCATTCCAGGCTGTTTTTGCTGTTTATTTAAATTTCTTTGCATGGCAGGTATTCGTCTGGTCTCCTTAGCCCCACTGTTTTCTATTGCCCAATTATCATGCAGGATCATAACAGCAGCAATAACCAAAGGCATTTGCAGTGGCTGGGCTATATGACCCTTGTTTGTCATTTCCAGGCTACTAAGCTCTCAGTGCACACAGGCAAGGTGAAATCTGCATCCATTCCTCATATTTACATATGAGCTAATGACTCCCCTGTGGGTCGACTGTGGCCTTCCAAATACTCTACATGGTGCAAGCAAGGGTGATGTATAGCACTAGTGGGCAACTGAAGCTGGTGGCTAACTCAATATGATACATGGTTTCACAATCTAATTGCAGCTCCCAGCTGAATAGGCCATAAACCAACAGAGACCTGCTGACCTTAGTGAAAGCAAGAAAGGGCCCCATGCTTCTCCATGACCCATTCTGTCACTGAAAAATCTTTACTAGACATTAAACAACTCTGAAAGGCTATTGTGAATGGCCAAATTTGCCAACAGTTACTTGGGCTGGGATGTCAGGAAAGCTGCTTGTACAGTGCACTGAGAAAGATAACATCTGTTACATACCCCAGATTACTTATATACAGTAAGTCGTGCTTTAAGAAGTTTATATTGCATATGGCAGTACGTCTCAGGACGGGGAAAGTGAACACCATCAAAAATATGGTTATTTCTGTAGTATACATTCATGTCGAGGAGGGAACATTCAACAAGCCGCACATCTGCATTACTTAACGAGTACACATTATCATGTCCAACTATATGAGATACACAGAGAAAATCTGCTCTGCTGGTGGTATGCCACACAATGATACTGATGAATAATAAAACACCATGATTCAAAGAGGCAGATGCTGCCCTCTTTGTTCTCTGCCGCCTGTTTTCCGACCCTGCTGAAGCTAACAGCTGTTCTTTTGCTGTGCACTCAAACAGCCCAAAAAAGGCAGGAAACAGAAAATTGAAAATGTCGATCTCTCTTAATCATCACAGTGAAAGCTGAAGAAGCAGCTTTCATTGGGAAATAAATAGCTCATTCTGAATCATTCTCATTCTGAGTCAGACCTGAGTGCTTACAAAGCTGAATCCTATTCCATGGAAAACCTTTTGCCAATACTTACTCTACAGTGAATTTAAAAGCTTAAAGCACCTATAATCAATATGGCAACAACAGATCAAACGAAAATGTGTAATGAGAAAGGGACCATTCACAGTGACACACCCATGGAGAGCAGTTATGACTCTAAGTTCACTTCAGCTCTATGAAGGATTATAGTATCTTTCTGCTCCTTGTTTCAGTCTTTACTGCTATAGTGTACTTTTAGCACGGTCAGAGAGACATTTTCATCTACAGCAGATAACTGTTCACCATTAAAGGTCTGATAAATCCAGCACCAAGTGACATACAGAACTAGATTATTCAAGCTAGTGGACAAACTGGAGCACGTAAAAGCGTTAGAGCTGGATACTGAACTTACATTCATCAGTTGGCCAGAACCAAAACTGCAACTGAATGCTAATGTTTCTCTGTGTCTGCTGAATGGCAGCTGCTGGCTAATGACTTTACTATAACATTTTAAAAGATGATAATGTCTGAATATTGAAGGTTTATCAAACGACTTAAGTTAACAGTACAAGAACATATGTGGGATAGGATGCCACTATCACAGAGGCACCACAGGCAGAAATGCTAACATTTCAACATCCATACAACACCAAGATAAATCACCTGAACTCAACAGAAGCAGTGCAGTTACTGGCATTTGTCTTGCAAGCCAGCGGTGCTGTCCAGTGAGCCACACTGTAATTTGCCAAAGTGGGTATACAATAGATTAAATTAAATAAGCCAGAGATCCTGGCTCATCAATAATAAAAGAGAAGTTATTACATCATTTAATAATGTAAAAAAAAAATCATGATACTATATTTAAAAAACATCTTAGAAATAGAAATAGTCTTTGTGCTCAGGAACTTTCAATGTCGCATATAAACTTGTGTCTGCACTGCAGCTCACAGCTGTCAAAACTTTTTAATAGTTTCTGAGCAAACTACAGAAAGCCCACAGTATGGAGCCGCTCCTTACAGGAGAGCAAGTTTAATAGAAATTCTGTGACTAAGTGCTGCAAATTACAGTCTCTTGCATGGCAGATTTAAACCATTCTTCCTGGTCCATTTAAAGAGGTGCCAGCCAGTTTTGTACCTGTAACACATACTACAACTCCTAATTGATTTTACAAGGCAGCTTAGACTCTAATTGCCGATTTGCCTGGGGAGATTCTTGATCCAAATGGCTTAGCAACTTTTTTTTTTTGGTGGGTGTGCTGTTAGGAGATTTTCATTCATGGGAGAGCGAATAGGAATGCATGAACGCCTCAAGAAACAAGCTGTGTACTGCATTTAGAGTAAAGGTAGATATGAGCACACTGACATGAGCAAACAGATGCTATTCCATGTAAACTACCTTGTGTTCATTCCATAACCAATCTGAAAGTTATCTTTTTTAGGGTTGCAAAACAAGTATTGCACACATTTGGATGATCATGACAACTAATTACACTACTTCTGATGGCAAGATCAAGCAAGCAAGAAATCAGTACAGTGTGGTAAATAAATGCAAAATTGCTTTTTAAGTGTTTGAGAATTAAAATGTGCACAGTCTTTAATACAAATCTTTTACTCGGCTTATGCGAGGGAGAAATTAATTTGATGTGTTTCAGGGTAAAGTGCAGTTTTGTTACAAGTTTAACACCAAATCCAGGGCAGATGATTAACTGGATAACGATACTTAAAAGATCTAAATGACAGAATACAGCACAGCACACTGAATTTCAATGCTCTGTGTTGTACAAAACATTAAAAACAATATCCCCTGTCTGCTCAAACCTTACCATCTCTATTTCTTGTGAATCTGAATGAGGCGTCAATACAAAGCACATTTAATAAATCTCCCTAATGGTCATCACCTCAAGAATAATAAATGCATCAATCAGCATTAACAAGTAGAGCAGGAAACCTCATACAAATTCAGATTATTGGATGACCATTAAACAAATGCAGTTACTTTTAATACCACTGCATTGAAGGAATAATATGTTACTGCATTAGTATTTTAGTCATGTGACTGCAACCACTGTAGCTGCTCCATAGACAACGAACTGAATAGTGTTGTGAACCAATACATTTGCCATTTTTCCTTTTATGCTCCACTGGGCTGTGTGTAAAGGTCCAGAATTGCCAGCATTATTGGAATTTAAATCTTATTTTAGGGTACAATTTTTAAAAAGTACTGGTGCCAAACGAGTGAGCAGCAGTAGTTTTCACAATGATGTTACATTAACACATTCAGCTAGAAAAACTACAGATTAATTTGACTTAGTTTTCACCTTGAAATACACAGAGTTGTTTATAAGTGGGACATACTGTACAAGAATTGAAGAGCAATTCTGAAGAGCTACAAACTGCAGGATGTTATGTACCTGTATGATGACCATCTAAAGGTGCAGCTAATCGATACTTCATATTAAAATTTTTTTACTAAAGTAAAAGTGAAAAAGCTCAGCTCACCTCAGCATTTTATCTCACTTTTTTGCTTTTATGGCTTGCACCTTTACTGTTTTGATGCACTCTCCCCACTTTGGTAATCGGCGGCAGCAGGGAGTTGTTTTCACAAACAAACAAACCAACAAAAAAGTGGCTGTGAATGACTGTAGAGTGCCTGGCTAACGCCAAACACCAGAGAGAAAGAAAGTAGATGGTTGAACACAGTGGATCATTTAGCAACTAACCGCTTTTTATTCACCGCTTGATAAGATATTTTCCTTAAAAAATATTTAAAATTACACTATGTTAATGTTGTATTTACAGCTTGCTAAGTTAATGCTGCTTTTACATGTGTTTCTCTGCTTAACGTGGCTGAAACACAGTGATGCCCTGGTGCAAAGTGATTTCTTTTGGGCTGAACATAAAGACAGTTATGCCCTGTTAATTATGATTTGCTGTGGTGAGACACCAGCTCAGATGAACTGAAATAAAGTAATTTACTGGCATCTTTTTGGTATTTGGTTACGAGCCCATGCACTTTCTGTAACACAATATTTTCATCTACAAGATACTGAGAGAAAATCCAAGTAATTCTACAACCTACAGGTCTATTCAAGCAAAAATATTAAATATCTTCTTAATTTGCAAAAGAGAATATCCTATATAAATACTCAGCTTCTTTAAATTACTACTTATTGGAAGCTGATATTCTACATTCTCAATATGTTCCTGTAAAGACATCTTGTGGAATTTGAAAAATGACGTAATAAAGTACCACTGAGATGTTAAGCATAATTCTGCACACTATATATCCAGCGCATCACAGGCCCAGAAACAGAACATTTTTTAAACACAAAGGTCCACAGCAAGAACTCTGAGGTACATCAGGACTCTGATCAGCTCCCAAAACCTGCACTGTTTTGGTGCTCATTTCCAGATCTGTTCCTCAAAAACCTGAGAACTGAACAGTCTGGGACAACGATGGGGGTAATCTGACAGAATATATGTAGTTTCATAAGACTAGTCAGGCAGAAAATAGATTGAGGGCTGTGATTTGGGGGAGATATGATGGGAGTGGTGGGGGTTACAGAGAAATAATGTGTCACTCACAATGTACAGTAACTTTTGCTGACTCTTCAACCAAGGCTGAAACATGACCCACAGCCTTTTTTATGGAATCAAACAAGAGCATTTGTAGCTTTCACCTTTGGTTGCTCTAAATGTCCTTACACAAAAGCTAAAGGAAGTTGAGACTTGACAGGAGGAGAGATCTATTCAGACACCCTTTGCTCATCCTTTATTTTGTGTTTAGTCCTGTAATGTGAGCTCAGTCTCTCTGTATGAGCCTTGACAGAAGTGCGAGGTAATTATTGTAACATATGGATGGCTGGACCCTCTCTTAACCCTGTCACTAATGATGCTTGGCTATTACAGTAGGGCACGAGAAGGACACTTCTCCCATTAACTGATATATCCCATCAGAGATCCATGACTTCTCCTACATTTGCTGACTAAAGAGAAGCTGATACACCTTTAGAGAGAAGTGTGAAAAATATCTAACATAAATGAACTTATTAATGCTCAAAGGTACTCCTCAAAACAAAATAAGGTTGATGACCCACATGCTACAAATACAAAGACACTTTAGGGAAGACATGGAACTGTTAAGAACCTCAACTTCAGTTCTATGATAAAACTGTGTCCATTTTCTCCACATCTTGCTTTCCAGAGTAATTTCTTGAGTGCCTCTCTCCCATAATCATGCTGGACAAACAAAAGATTGCTTTTATTACAGTCAGCCTGGATGGTGCAGCCTGTTGTGCCACTTACAGCCCTAGATTATAACATGAAAACAGCCATGGCCCATGTTTAAAAAGAACGCTCAATACAGTTCTCCATATATCTCAAACATGGTGAAGAGATTCAATTGTATTTCACTGCATATTGCTACCAACTGAATAATACACCCACTGATGGAAGAAAATATTAAAAAGGTTGCTCTTTGAGGCTGATGGTGCTCTGGGTTTATATATAAAATTACAACAATTGCTTAATCTTTGCTACATCAAAGCTTTTCCATTGGCAGCAGATTAAATTTAACTCTAGACAACCTACTTCAACTCCATTAACTTCCTTTGCTGAATGGGATCTGGGAAGATGCCTCCTCATAATGCCAGCTCGCTTAGGGCAATTTTTCAGCCTGGAAGCTGCAGCCCTCTCTCATGTTAATGGACCCAACAATTACCCTCCCTAGTCCATGCAAAACATGTGTACAACCCCCTGGTACACCACGATATAATCCAGCCAACTGGAGCTTTTGTTCATGTGGTCTTATGGCTACGGGCAAAATTGCTGCTGCTACACAATGGACTAAAAGCTTTGGTGGACAGCAAGACTCCACGACACAATGGCTTTAACTGGTCCAGAAGCAATGGCCTTTTGCTTAATAGACCTCTGCATCAGCAGTAGCTGGTAAATGTTCACATTAGACCAATATTAAAATGTTAAATGTTGAAGAAACAGACTCTGAAAAGCTCAATTGTAAATATAACTAATAGCACTTACTACCAGATCATATTCTGTGTTAGAGCAACTTGACAACCCTACTGTTGTGTTGATTTTATCTTCAGGCACTCATGCAGTGTAGACAGTGTACCACATGTCCAGCTGAGTAGTGAAATTAAGGAAAATGAAGGCCAGCAAGTACATCTGTTCAGTCATTCTAAGTGAAAAACGTTATCCCACTGGTGCCTATAGACCACCCCAACACATTTCCCAATCAGAGATGTGTGCTATACACATCTCTGATTGGTCCATAAGCATTTCCCAACTGGAGATGTGCGCTATACACATCTCTGATTGGTCCATAACACCAGTGCAGTTCTCACATCTATTTCTTCTAGTTGCTAATTGAGACAGAAGAAAGGCTTCAGCCATTCCATTTTTTCCATAAATGACTATTGGACACTGGAGACCAGATGGTCTGTCAGCAAATGTCACTGGTGGCCAGTTGTTACTTTTGACAATGTGGGCTGATCTGGCAAGTATCAGTACCTTTTTTTTTTTTTTTTTTGCTGCCTTCAAGGAGCAGCAACTGGGGAAATAGCACTTGGATTGATTTCATTCCTCATTCAGCGCACAGCAAATATTTTTGACAGAGACATATGGTGGAGAGAAATGCACAGCAGCAGGCTGCCTAGCCTCCGGCCTGAGCTGTTTTCACTTGATTGTTTCAGGCAATGTGTGCATTTAGACAAGCAATGTATGCAATGTTCGCACGCAGGCAGGCACACACACACTGCTTTAGCTCCAACACAGACACAAAGGCTAGTGATAAATCTCTGCAAACCACAAATATTCTCCCTCACAGAATTCTCCCAAGAGCCTTTTCTGTTTCCCAAAACATCATAATGTTTACAAATATAATTCAACACGCTGCTTTATGCTGGAGCTATTAAATCATTTTAATCTGCCTGCATGAAGTCAAACAATTTGTCTCCAGACCACAACAGTGCATGCCAGATGTTGGCTGTAACATGTTAGGGAGGAAGCAGCACTACTGCCTTGAAACCCCAGCTCAGTGACCCTGTCTTCAGCTGAACCAATCTTTGAGAAATAGAGTCTTTCACCTTCAGTCCATTTGGAATTGGGGGAACCAACCTGACTTTCAAAGTTGCTTGCTGAAGCAGAGTCCCTGTCTGGGCTTTGGCAGCTGGACTGATAGCCAGGCCTGTGGAATGGCACCTGTTGAAGGGATTTTTAAATTGCACCCAGGTTGATGGGTGGCTGTCAGGAGGGCAATGGACACAGAATGTCTAACAGGAAAAAAAAAAAAAACAGATCAAGAAGCGCTGGTGGGCTGGGGCTGAGGGTGAGGTTGGGGCTGGGAGGACAGTAACCCTGACTCCAGTGTGTGCAGAAAAAGAAGTGTCTGAAATTCTTTAAAAAAAAAAAACGGTCAGGTGAAGGAGAGGGTGGTGATATTAGTGCCGGGATTAATGGAGCACTAAGGCCTGTCATTGCCAGGGTTATTTACAGTAGGTAGGCAGCAAATCACTGTTCATCTGATTTGATATCCCCACACTATGTTTACACACAGCAGGGTAGTATCGCTTTCCCTGCTAGTTTGATCACGTGTCACAGATACAAATGGAAATGTCAAACATCAACATTGTGCTCATTCCCCTTTTCATACTGATCTACTGTAGCCTTTGTTCCCATCAAGTCTTATCATTCTATTAATTACAATAGCTAAGACATATTTCCTCTTGCTTTTGAGTGAAATCATTGTGAACACACAATAGCATTTCAAATTCAGTGACATAAAAGTACTGCATTTTGCATTGGAACACTGTGGGTGCCATATAATGTGACTCTTTCAGCCTCACTGGCTAATCTTGCCTTGCTGTGGTTGTGCTGTGCAACAGATGGCGTTTTATGAAGGCCATTATGTCTATTTCCCCAGTTGTTCCACATACTACTTTCATTACATGGGGGGTATTTAAGACATAATCTAGGATCTGTCAATCTGAATAGACAGTGCTTGTGAAACACATTAGCTGGTGTGGAGTGTTTTAGGTTGGAATGCACTCACTTTACACTGAGAAGAAAATAACAATAAACTATCTAGTTAAAACAGTATTCAAACTGTATTCTATCTTACAGCATACTATAACATGAAGACAGGCTTGAGCACCATTAAAAGAACCATCGTGTTGTCTTGATGGGGATCAATAGCATTTTATCAAATCCAAATCTAATTCCACTTACTGAATCCCAGTCATTCTGAATCATTATTAAATATTATATCAACTTTATCATCCTGTGAATATCAGTTTAATAAATCACTGATATTTTGCTGCACTATGAAGCTGGCATTACTTAAAGGTGAATTGGTTGTTGTTCTGCTACGTATCTGACAAACCACACCATCACCAGGAGCAAACTAAGGCCGAGCACTCATCATGAAATATACTTTAACATGTTGGACACTAGGTGACTCTTTCAACAAAGGACATGTCATTCTCCCTTTACCATGAGTAACATCCTGTAAATGTCACTTATTGCAGCTGTTTCTTTGATTTCAGAGCAATTAAAACCGGTTTATATACAGAAACTTTGGCAATGTTTGTATTGTCAGAGAGGCCAAAGAGTGTAAACCAAATAACTAAATAGAAACATGAATGACAGACTTTATAAGGGATTCAAATCTTTACAAACTGAGATATTTCACTAACTTGGAAACAAATCTAAAACGGAGCTGGTTATCAGAACCCATTCCTATGTTTACCACTATCCTCAATTTTTTACTGGGTCAAGAGGTTTAATTTGGAATTTATTTTCTGTTTCTCACCGTATTCAGTATAAAACAAAAACTGAATTATTTCTGCTTTTAATTCCAACCAACTGGCCCTGTTGAGGTTTTGATAATACCAGAGAGCCTACTTTCATGACCACTTATTAGCCATACATCTATGAATGGTGGCAGGACCTCTGACAGACAGCTCTCATTTCTACATATTAATCCTTTTTTTGCATTCCCCAATGGACAAGACAGATTTTTAGTAGGAGGAAAGACACAATAGGACTGGCAGTTTTGTTTTCCTTTCTTGCTTGCATTAGATTCTCTAATTAAAGACAACCAATGCTGAACATCATCTTGAGGAGAGAAGACTAAGTCAAAATGGATTTTTTTAAGCTACAGTATGATATACTTGATATATACTTGATGTACTTCTCAGATTTGCAAAATGTCACACATATCAAGATAACAGGTAGCCCAGTATTTAGTTCATGGTAATTACAGCACTGGTTCAGAGATGGTTTTATATTTAAAAATGTTAAGGATTGGTCACAGCAGCCATACACCTGTGCCTAGAAGAGCTTCCTGATTATACGCCAGTGAAATGGCAGCGTACTGTACATCAGACTGTAGCCACCCAGTCTCTGGAACTCCATGATATAGAGCAGCATGCATATAAACTAGGAATAAATTCCCCCTCAGCATTTTGACAGCAGCTATTCAGATACTTAGCCTCATACTCTGCAGGCATATTCCTCTGCCAGAATCAATTGCACTGGCAACCATTGCCGAGCCTGAATTTTATCTCCCAGCTGGAAAAAAGTGGGAAGGGAACAGAGCATGGCAATGTGCTGTTTATCAGTCACACAACTAATTCTCTCCCCCGTCTCTCTCGATTCCCCTTTTGAAAGTGAACTTGGTATTAATCAACAAGACCTTGAGCGCTTTATGCACACAATCAGCAATGCTGTGCCCCTTTTTTCAGTCAATCTGTGACCTTTTGAGTGCCACCCACATTTTAATTAGTACTAAACTAAAAAGCTGTTCATTGCCCCTAAAACTACCACTTTCCTTTTTTTTTTTCTCGAAACTCCTTTTTTGTGCCCCAGTAAAACCCATGAAAGACACCATATTCAAGCACTGAGTGAATATCAGTGGTGAGGAAAGGGTTTTTGTAACAGGCTAGAAAATTACAAGGGCTGAAGTGTCAGACACATATGCCTGCCAAATGTAATCAGTGGATAATAAATGTTTGCCCTTTACACTCTAAATAGCAATGGCAGTTCTGAATTAGTGCTCAGCTCAGGGCAGCAGATCACTACATTGCTGCAGCTGAGATTAAAATGATTTTCCAGCAACAAAACCTACTGCTGTCTTTATCCACGCCTCTCCAACGATTTCCCATGAATAACATCAACTTCTGATCATTCCAGCTTTTATGACAGCAGAAGTAAACCGTAACCTAAATTGTTTTTGTCATTCTGCAGCTCTTGAACTGTTGGGAAGGTTGCTTGAGTGCTGAAAGGTAAGCTTTTACAATTACATCTCATGCAAGAATTATTGTATAGCACACAACAAAGATGTTTTCCTGGAACATTATGTGGAGTTTCCATTTCTGTACAGTCTCAGGACTGTGTTATTGTTGGATGCAGCAGAATGATGCCTCACAGGGTAGAGTGTGAAGGCATCTTGCTTTTTCTCCCACACTGTTTAATTAGCTTGGTCTTTGTGACTGGGGTGCCGCTTTAGCAATCATGATTCCTGCCCAGCCAATAAGAACTTGTGTTCAACTACATCTGACAGAGATAAATGGCACGCTGCGACATCTCTGCCTCACTCATCATCCGTTACCCATGCAATAGTGCATTTTAGGCAAACTAGAAGAGTGCCACAAATCTAAGTGAGCGTGCTTGATGACAACATAAATCTATGTGGGTGTTTTCAGTGTGTTTGTTTATACTGCATGTTTGCAGAATGAACGAGATCTGCTTATTGAAGTACTGAATGCATGGTTGTGTTTACTAAGCACAGAGCCACCTTGTCAAAATCTAATGGGTACATCATGGAACATTTTGAGATAAAAGTACACTCTCTTATCAGCATTAACCACAAAGTGGGGATGCAACAGAGGTTTCAAAAATGAGATGGTATTCATTTGCTCTGTTTTACCCAAATGGCATCATAGGACTGGGTTTGGTTTTACATTATGAACGTGAGCTAATCACAAGAGACTCAGAGGGCAATATGTAAGCAAGTGCTGGGTCCAAAAGAAAACAGTCAGGCTGAATTAATTAATCTCCAGTCCAAACAAAGAAATCTACTATAGGCCCGAGAGTGGTTGAGTTTACATAGTGCAGTTTTAAATTGCTTCTGGCTTAATAGACATAAATCCATTTCCTTGAGCTGATTAGCTTACACACCGTCCCAGACAATCAGTCAGATGTGATCATTTCTTTTCTCTGCATTGCATCAGAATTTGTGACATATACAATATTGTCCTTGCTACACAAGTACTGTTTGAAATCTTCCTGTCAGAAAGTAATGGATTATCTCTTCCCGTTTATTTCCATCATAGGAGACTAATGAAGTCAAAAACTGATGCAAACACTACTCTGTAGTTCCAGTAGGCTTGGTATGCAACTGTGAGGACACAGATAGTAATCAAAATAACTAAAATAATGCCATTTAAGTTAACTGCCATTAGAATCTCAGACTAAAAAGCCATTGTAGAATGTTTATATAAACCCCAAAAAGTAGGGTGTCTATATTAGTAAAGATTTTCTTCCGTATCCTGACACCTCCTTTCAATTCACTCCTGGGGTGGTTTTAGTGGTAATTGCTCTTCTGTTTCAGTGGCTCATAGTGAGGGAACAGTTTGTAGCACTGGGGGCATAACTAGCGATAGGCCTTGGACATGTCATACTCTGTTAGTCAGGCTTGCTTTAATTCCTTTGTTTCCTCTCTGCTCATAGCATTTATTCAGTGTGTGTTGATGTGTATATCCTTATTCAGGTGTTACTGTCCATGTAACTAGCAAAACCTTCATTTGACCATATATATTACTAAAATGGCAATAAGGAAAAATATTTTATCAGGAGGTTTAGAGGTACGTTCTCACATGTACTGGTTTGGTTTTTCTGTCTGCCTGTATTAAAATACTCGTGTGAGTGTCCCTTTGATTTCATGTAGGACAGAAGAAGAACAAATGGCTTTACTGCACAAGCTAGAATGACTTCAATATTCAACAGGCTCAGACTAATTTTGGCTTAATTAGAGGAAATTTTCCAAATTCCTTTTTAAGCAGTTCATTGTAGCAACAAAATGCATAAAAAGGTTTTGTGTAATACCAAAGGTAGACTGGTGATTACTGTCAAAGGATGGTTTTTGGCATGATGAATGTGTGTCTGTGTGCATCTCTGTGTGTGTGGTGTTTGCAAAAGGGTTTCTCAATCTAGGCCGTTGATGTGAGGCTGGATGAAAGCCTCTTTGTGGATACAGTATATGACAGGAAGGAAAAGCTCTTCCTCTACCGCCTTCCTTTGCTTTTCTCCAATTTTCCATCTCTCATTTCCCTCCTTTCTACTCTCTTTCATTCTCCTGCCACTCCGCCCTTGCTATCTCCCTTTGCCTGTCTCTCCTCTCCCTCTGTTGTTTCCCTATCCAATTTTCCCTATACCTATACATCCAGCCCACTCTCTGTGCAGCCTCTTTCTCCTGCCATAGCTGTCTTCATGCCAGTGCTCCTCTGTAATTGCTCTTCTCTCTGTCCTCTCTTACTTTTTTTCCATTCATTCCTGGCATCCCTTTTTTCATGTGCCAGGCTGTCAGTAGTGAAGGACGCTGCCCACAATATTGTTATTGGATTCGAACAAAAATTGCACATAAAAATTATAGTCCATGTCTAATTTATCATTCATATTTCTATCAAAAGTTCAAGTACAAAATTTCCTTCATAGTTAACTGTAGTTTGTGTTGTTACTGCAGCATGGTTGGTTTGAATTCACAATTCATTTCATGATGTAAAAGTCTAAATGTGGAGCAGAGGGTCCAGGTGTGCGCCCAGTTATAGGGAAAATTCCTTCAGCCATACCATGTGGCATCTCTGCAGATAACAACCCTTGTGCTGTTCTTTCCTCACGCTACATTAGCTTTACAAAGAAATGAAACAAATCTGCATTGTGTTGACAAGTGAACCTTGAACATGAATTCAGATTAGCCAGATCTTTACAACTCTGCTTGACTGAATTATTCCTCAGGTAACCTCCTGAGCAGACCCCAAATACCACTTTTCATCCTACATGAAGCAGCTGTGCAGAAATCAGGAGAACGTATATTCTCTCCAATTGAAACATAGAGAAAAATGCTATTTCACAAGCTATATATGTGATTTTTCTAAATGGCTACTGTTAAAAGGCCTTGCAAATCATATAAAACCAGGGTTTACAGCACCTGCATTGTGTCCATATTTATCAGAATGTTTGCTCTTGTTCAGTATAAACATAACTGCCATATAATAAAGATTGCATCAGGGTTGCTCTAGACCTTTATCCTTTCCATTACCCATCATCAGATGACAGACTTTGACTACAGCTTATTCAGAGTTCAGACACACATCAAAGTCCACTGTTTGCACAAAGCTTTCTGTTCTTGACTATCTTCAGTAGGGCTAATTTTCTGTGTATTTGTGGTAAATTAGGACTGCTTTCAAACTAACAAATATGGCCGACTGAGATAAAGCTCTGTTCATTCCAACAAAAACATGTTTCTGGTGGAAGAATTTGACAGTTACAAGGATATTTTAAATTCAATATTTAGTGAAGAAATGATAGAAACAAATATCCTCTTTCATGAGGTCATGGTGGTGCTTAAAAACAATTTCCCTTTTCATTGCTTTTCAACAAATTTGTTAGTAAATGACAAATTGCGGTTCATGTTTTTCTCCTTTATGTTAGATGTCAGCAGGTGTGATTGACTCTAAATACTGAAACAACACAAAACACTTAGTCCTGAGACAGTGTGGGGGTGGGTTGGCTAGCCATTTTTGGTTGACAGGTGCAACGTATGTTTTTGTGCAGCTGTCGACCTCAAATAAAACAGGTCTAGGAGCAAAATGAAGACTGCCCTGACAAACCTTTGTGCAACCAGTGCTGGGGTTTTTCCAACAGATCCTGTCAAATACCTGACTGGGCCATGAAAAGCAACAAATTCAATAATTTGGTATTATTAAAGGATTTCCCCAGAGACACATACTGTACCTTAAATGAACTATATGTCATCCTGCATTCAAAGTGTGCACTTCTCCCATCTGCCCATGCTGTACTGCGAGCATTGTTTGCATGATTGTAATTCCACGTCTACTATTTCAAGAGCTTAGGCAGCTTGTTTTGCTATTGATTTTATTTATAAGGCATACCATATATATATTTTACTCAAAGCAATTGTTTCCAAGTGCATGCATGAATCAGTGCTTCCCTGGAGCCTGTACTGGCAACGGCATGCAGCTCAATACCGCCAATTTATGTTTTAATTATGATGATCTACTAAGTGTTGGGAGCTTTGCCCTGCTCCCACAATCAGCATCAACAAGTTTATCAGTGTGTACTGTACAGTAGATTGAATTTTAAATTTTATGTAGGCAGACTGTGGTTTTGACTGCATTCATCAAATTTACCCGAGTCTCAGCTATGATGGAAAATGCCATTGCAAGGTTGTTAAACCTTTTGCTGACATGCTGAAAGTTGACTGAGTACTGAAGAGACCTACAGAATAGGAAACTGGTGAAAAGATCTTCAAAGCATTGCAGTTATTTTCATATTTACAGCACTGTGTTGCCTGTTGGGAAGCCGTACTCAAAATAGCAGGTAGTGGTTTATTTCATGATTCACTGTCAGCTGGTGTTCAGACAGAGTATTAAAAACAACTGCTTAGCTCTGACAGCTTTGTTTAGCCATGTGGCTTCAAACTGGATTTTATACCCGTCCATGTTTGTACTCAATTTGGCACAACTGTATATCATTTATTCACATTAGCAGTGATTGCTTGACTCAGTATGCCATAGAAATGGCTCCTGGCAAGCCTGAAAGCCATAAATTTCATTGACCCCGGTAATTAAGATAGATCAATATAAGGCTGTTTCTTTCACTGCTTCCCAGGACGGTATTGGCTGATGCAAATAAAAAATGCAAAATACTGAAAGAAATATATCCTGAGTCTTACTAAGATACATACAATATCACTGAAACAACTTATTACAGAATCAAATATGAAATAATGCATAGTTATGCTATTGTACAGAGAACGAACTCCACGGACTAGTGCTCTACTCTGCTTTCAGAGATTTTTCTTTCTAATTTTTTTGCTGCTATTTTGTCTTACACCAATTGCAGATGCTCCACCAGTTATACCTATTATAATACAGTGCAAAAAGGACCCCATAGCGTGTTGCTGTCAAGCCTCTTAAGTTGATAGCTGTGTCGTTGCACACTGCAGGAAGAATCCGTTCTGTCAAACAACAGCTGGCGAAGACAACATGATGTGGAGGCCATGGATGAGTGAGCCATCAAACCTCCGTCTGTGACAGTATTTTGGCAAGCCACATTTCATAAGAGTCTGTCTCACTCTACTCTACTTTTATGGTGCATGAATCAATGATAATTATGCTGTGTTCTCACATGAGTGGCAGAAGTATCCCCCATGTGGCAACAGTCAAAAAAGAGGAGGTTGGAAGAACAGATCAAGGAATATACAGAAATTAGCATGAATGAGATGAACCAGTTCCCCTGGGATTATCATTCATTAGCTGGAAAATGTTCATCACAGATGGTATCAGTAGCACCGTGCCAGTACAACTAATATAAATTACGAGAAACGATGAAATGCAAGGTTACACGATACATGATACAGGCCTGTTGTTGACATGGGTTCCAAGAAACATCACGCCAGGCAATGACTGTGAGCTGTTCTCTAGCTGCAGCTGACCCAGTGGAGAACATAACTTTTGAAGTATTATGTTTTCTGCTAAAGTATTATGTTTATTATCATTGTATTCCGTGTGCAGTAGAGATTTGACAAACATGCTAATCTCAAGCCTTCACACAAACACTGATCAAAGTCCAACAACCTTATCTCAAGCTCCATCAGGGCCCAATTCCATTTCACACCAAGCTCCAATTCTCCTTTCCTTTATCCCCTCTGAAAAGCCCAGTGATTAGAAGCAGACTTAAAGTGACTATAGTACCCCCCACCACCACCACCACCTCACCCTACCCCATTCCCGGCAGGACCTTCTTGAATCCCCAAAGCTTTGGCCAGTTTATCAGCATCAAGGGATCACACAATCTCTCCTGCCCCCACTTCAAACAGGGAGTCCAATGTGTTTTGCGGCCTTTGGTGTAATCTCTTTGGCTGTCGACAGATCGAGCGTGGGGTCAGCTGTGATAACAGGATCACTCAGGTGGAGACAGGGGACGGCACCACAAAAGAAAGGAACGGAAGCTAAAAAGAGAGACATGTAGGCAAGTGCAAGGTAAATTCTGCTGGCTTTGTGGAGCTAGCATTTCACATGAGGGAGATTTTGATACAGCATTTGAAAAACCACAGGACATGCATGGAGTCGTATGCCCGCACATGATCATAGCTGCATGCAAAAATACATGCAGCTATGATGGAATGGCATATGGCCAGCGTGATCCAAATTCAATCCAAAAAAAAAATGTTGATAATCAATTGAGCCATTACCATGAATGCTAAGCAACTGTTGGCTCCAATCTCCTGAATGTGGCAGCCTTCAGCTTTTACATCATTGCAAACTCAATATCTTTTGGTTTGTAATGACTGAAAAAAAACTGAGCTGGTTTTGTGCAATTTTTTCCACATTTTTCGGAAATAAACTAAACAATCTATCAAATAATAAAAAAATAATGAGCAAAATAATCAATCAAAATAATCAGATGCAGTTTTTGGTGCCAAATGTAATTAGAAAGCTTCTGTTGAAAGCCATAATAATAAAAATGTCCAGACTGTAGTAATGAAAATAAGAAAAAATTCAATAGTTGGTAAAAAGAACAAACAAAGGATGGCCCATGTGACAGCGCTGGATGTCCAACAGGCACCCTGGATAAGGCTACTTTGGGCTTTCTTAACCACTGTGCCCTTTGCCGCATCCACTAGCACTGTGACCTGGCATCTTTATTAAAACTGCTATCACCCAAAGAGAAACGTAGCAGCAGCGCACATAAACAGTGGAAATAATGGAAAGGTGAAAGGTCATGCAAAGCTGAGGAGCTACCAGTTTTACACTTGGGGAATTAGTTGACATCCAGCAGCAAACATACATAAGCTATTACTTACACCCCATCACACATGCTAGCATATACGTATATTTTGTATGCGTATGGACACGCTGATATTCATAGACTCTCTTCTCTCTTCCTCTGACTCTCTCTTTCTCTGACACACACACATGCTGAGAAGCAGCATGGTAGGCAGTGACACAAAGCTAATGCCTTGTCACACAGGCTGTCAGCAGATTAGCCAGTGGATTACACCCCAGCCATTAAATGTGCACAGAGCGAAAGACCACAAACATGGCAGAGAGAGAAGAGGAGGGGAGACAGTGAGACAGTGTGAGAGACTGGCAGTGAAAGGGCAAACTCTGGCATAAGGGAGTTAGTTAATGGAGGATAGGTTACAAGAGTTGGAAGGCAAAATAAGGAAAATGAAGCCTGGTTAAGCAGTGCAAATATCGAAGTCAAAGTGACACAAAGGAGAAGAAGAAAATGTAACGATAAGAAAATGGACAGTTTCCAAAAAGATCTGCTGCTAGAACAGTGGTAACATGATAATCAGATAGGACAGAAACTAAGAACAGTAGTGAAGGAAGAGAGAGGAAAAAAAGAAAATGAGAGGAAAGGTGGAGGAGTATCCGACAGAGAAGGGGAGACGTTGTGTAGTGTGCAGATGAAAAAAAACAAACAGATGAGTGGAAGT
>NW_018127993.1:1236129-1241122 GCF_001952655.1 Monopterus albus
GGGAAGAGCAGAGAGAGATGGAAATGAAAGCAGAATAAAAATTGGAGGGGCGAGATGAGATGTGAAGCATCACTGGAAAGAATGGAGAATACTCTGCAACACATTAAAAACAGTGCAGCACACAGGCAAGCGAAACGGATGCTAAGAAGTGGAAGATGGACCTATATGTCGAGTTGGGCAGAGAAAGCTTAAAGATGGGCTCAGTGAAGGACACTGGGATAGTTTTGCATTTAAAGTATCTAGAAGCATTATAATCAGGGCTGTGCCTCAGTGTAATTTGTCTAAACTTATGATAGCCATAACTTAAGAAATTAAACAACTTTTGTCTTAACCTGTTCATTCCACAGCATATCATCTACATACACCGTTTTCTAGACAGACATTATGACTTGTTACATTAGCTAAACCACAGGTGTACTGTTGACAGTACAATTAATCATGGCTGCCTCTGTTTCAGGGTCCTGGTATTGGTCACACTGTCATGACATACTTGAACAGAGTGAAGCTACTGTTGATGTTTTTAGCTACGTCTGTGCTTTTCCAACTACGACTAGTCAACTAGCTTCCCTTTTTACCTTTTTACCTCTACCAATGCCCGAGGAACTGTACTGTAACATTTTGTTCATCACTTAGTACTGGGAAGGCAGTACACAGTAGGTTATACAGTGAGTGGGTTTTCTGAAAACTAGGTTGATGATAGTGATGTTTGCAGGCTGACAAACTAAAACAATGAACTGAGAGTCTGAAATGATTCATGGAATGAACACAGAACTTGGAGGAACTGCAGAATCACTATAAGCAATGATGCTCACAATACAAACAATCATTATTATTATTCAGTCTCTGGACGTCACTGAGTGACAAGTTCATAAAGACACCCGTTACAGTGCAACTCTTGTCAAATGCAGACACTCTGCTTTCCTCTAGATGTTACTCTGACGGCAGCAGTGTGAAACTTTTCAAGCAGTTACATTTTTCAAACGGTCTGCGGTTCCAAGTGAAAAGGTGTCATGCCATCTCAGCTGGTGTTTCATTTTACGATAATCGACTTCTCTGCCCCTACCATCATCACTACCTACGGCCCCAACCACAAAACCACTTTGCAGATGTAATGATACATAATTGTCTGTTGGATTCGCCTGTGATGGGCTTCGTTTCAAGTTGGTCTTTATACAAGAATGGAAGGCAAGATGTCAAGTCAACAGGGTAACGGGAAATGCTGATACCCATGCAAACTGGGAACCATGTTCAGAGTATGTGCACAACTACATAAAGTATGCCTGTGTTAGGCAGCGAGGCTGATGTCATCCATGATGCTTTAGCTGTTTGGATGATTTGAATGTGTGCTGTGAGATGAGCTGAGTCTCAGAAGTGCCAGAGGGAGATGAGGAGACTAAATGTGTGAATCCCACAGGATATTTAGACAGTTTATGATGATAAGCCTCTGTGTGTACACAACCTCCACGTAAACAAACACTGAAAAACTCATGTGCACATGTAAAGGGAGAGTGAAAGAAGGGAGGGGTGATGATGGAGACTGGGGAAATGACAGGGAGTCAGAGAAAAGAGCGGAAAAGAGTAAGAGATGTTCTGAGACATGTGATTCACATACGTGATAGGCTGGTAGCTCACAACTTACATAAACTAATTCCACACCAGCCATCTCATGTGGGAGCTATTCCACCTTTTAAACCCCATCTCACTTAAAGCAGGCCCAGATGTAAGTCAAGGGGCTGCTTTGAATTAGCCAGAGAGAAAAACTCATTTCCTTTGCCATTTTATGAGCATTTAATTTGAAACAATTAAGATATTATGGTGCGGCAGATTCACTACACAGAGCGACAGCTGGGAGCAATCCCATAAACCCCTGAGCCAGTGAATGAGGCACCTTGCTACTCTTTCTGCTCCACTCACTCCCATCTTCTGTTATTTCACTGAAGCATTTAGCTTAAGGCTCTGTCGAGGTGAATGTGCTACCTTTTCCTCAGCTGAGATCTTGCCGCTACTGCCAATTACTTTAGCAGCTCATAAATGCACCACTTGGCTGATGATAAAATGCTCTAATTTCCCAAGACTAAAGGGAGGAAGCCAGCACAGAGGATGTTTACCTTCTGGATAGCTTTTTCCATCACACCTTTTATTGCGTTATTAGATTTATAGTTTAAGTTGCCATGAGTCATGTTTGGAGGAATAAAGGAGAAAGATGCAAACTACAGGGGGCAGCAAATAGTAAGCTGTGATGCAGACTGCTGCACTGTACATTGTGGCAGTGTGGTGAACAGCATCAACCTGTGTTTTTCATAAACTAGGCCACTTGTTCATTGTCATGTTGTTGTTTATTTTGCAGGCCTTGATGACACACTTATTGATGAGATTCCATGGCGTATCTGTCCTACACTTTAATTTTGTCATTACTTGACTTCAAATTCGAGCTACCTTTGTCAGCATTCGCCCATCAATTCACCTGCCTTCCTCCCTGGCATAGAAGGGCAGTGTAAAATTGATGAAGGTGTGCTTGTGAAAATGTCAGCAGGACATCACTGGTCAGACAGAGAGAAAGAAAGAGAGAGAGAGAGAGAGTATATTTGGGGTGGGAGGGGGGTGACGGAGTGGCAAAAGCTCCTTTTCATGAACACTGAACTGTAAAATGGAGGATCCAAACAATGGATGTGATCAATCGCCTATGGTGAGAGGCTTCTCCTAAATGCCTGGTGGCAGCCTACACTCACTGAAAGAGAGAAAAAGAAAAAGAGAAGGTGACAAAAAGACAGACAGATGAGGTATGTGTCACTATTAGATTAGAGAAGTCAGAGAGGTAGGGAGCAGGAGGATGTAGAGTGTAGAGGGTATAGAATGGGCAAATAAATGAGCAACGGAGAAAGACGATGGCAGGAGAAGGTAAAAGGCTTTTAGAGCAGGGAAGATTTAAATAAATGAAAAGCTAGCAGAGGAGAGTGGAGGGAGATGGGAAAAGATCAACAGACAGAAAGGCAAGAGGACAAGCTGTGTGTTTAGGAACACCTATTTGAACTGAGTAATGAAAAAATACACAAAGGAAAACTTGCCGCATGTCCACATCAGCACTCCGCACAATATTCTATCTACTCTGTCCATCCTGTTTGACATAATAAAGGCCAAAGCACTTTGTGGGAGAAAGAGGTGGTGTAACTATATGACAATGAGTATGCATGGGCGATTCACTACCGCTGAACACGTAGCGTTAAAGAAAGAGAAAACATTACTTTATCCCTAAATTGACTTGACCCCATAAACTGTTTTTATTACTCAACTTTCCACAGCTCATTGTGGAAAAGATCACAGTGCTCGAGTTGCCTGGCAGTTCAAAATGGAATTATATCCAATTTAAAATGACATAAAACTGATTAATCAGCTAAATGTTTCAGTAGTATCTCAGAATATGTGAACAAATACATCACAGAGGACATCTACTTTGTTAGGAGTCATATGGAAACTGCACATAATATAACTAAAAAGCATCTTACACTATTCATGGTGATGGATGTTTACCATTTTAGAATACAGTGGTGAGTACTTTGCACAGTTTACCTGCTTATATACACCCTCCTTCAACAGGTACACACAGACTTCATGTGGATTAACACTGAGTAGTGGAGTGTCAGTATAGGGCTGGATCAGTTTGGGAAAGGGCCACTGTTGCTTTGTCACAGCCCTGTCGGTTTTTCCAATGTTAACGTACTGTAACTGTATCAAAGCCAACTTGTTAAGCCCAATGTAAATGAAGCATAAACACAAATATTGTATTACACATACATGCTTAAAAATACATACAAATAAGCAGTTTTCCCAGACAGATGTCCACAGCTAGGCTGCACTCTGCGACTCCATCTATATGAACCGCATTCACTCTCTATATCCGCCTCTGTCTCTGTGCGCAGGCTGCTGCACACCATCCCAGTTGATCTCTTAATGGACCTAATTGCTTTTCAGCTCATTGCACCCCATGCTAACGCTAAACTAAATCAAACTGAGGTCCCGTCCACAAGCCTCATCGTGAATCTGATTCAGCTTGACATCATAATAAGGTGATATTGACTATTCAAGACTCAGCAGTTCCAGAACAGATGAGTAAGCGCGCACCTCTCTTCATGGTCTGCCCCGTCACAGGTAGAGCTGCTCAGGTCTCGCAGAAATTCAAGTTGCCCTCCCCAGGAGTGCACACAGCCGGGTATGCTTATGGCCCTTCCTTTGTCTGAACACGTATATAAACTATGAATAATAAATGGTGATAGACACAAGTAGTAAATGCTACCTCCCAACAGCACCATTATAATTCATGTCTGCTTTTTTTGGCAAGTGAAAACTAATCAAAGCCAATCAAACTAGTAACATAAGCCCGAAGTCAGCTCCTCCAGTCCGAGGGAAAGAAACTAGACTAAACACAGTCAGCTTCAGCAGAATTTAAGACTACGTGCAGTCAGCTCTGTCGGTACTTTGACACCCAGCTTTTCTTCATCAACACACCCAGTAGCTCGCTGTGAATGCTGTGAATGCTCCGGACTGTACGCTGTTGTATTCTCACATGGGCTCACTTCAGCTCAATTGGACTTTACGCGGACTTGGTACTAGGGAACTCGCATAGTAAAGTCCACTTAAGGTCCGGGTTGACTGACTTGGACATTTGTGCCCTCACATACAGCTCCCCCGAGTAATGTCTAGAGAATTTCAGGGTTCCAGTGCATGTCTGAAAAGGGCTTCAATCCATTACTTTGAGTAATGCAGTCCTACATGAACACAGCATTTTCTGTCAGAGTTAGAGCAGCTTTGATTTATTTTACATAAAATGTTCAAGTAATATATTGAATTTCCGTGTGTGACAGTTTAGTAATATTTGAAATAAAACTGATGACAGTTAGGGCTGTTTGCCTGTGTTGCCCACGCTGTCCATCACATCTGATCAAACCTTGTCCTCAAGCAGACTAGCAGAGATTTGACGGTTAAACTTTCAACAACT
>NW_018127993.1:1241179-1247332 GCF_001952655.1 Monopterus albus
AGGAGAATAATATGGAAACACAAACGGGGTAATTTAATAATCTTGCTTCAGGAGGCGTTCCAGAGGTTTTTGCCATGGGGGACATGTTGTAATAAGGCTGTCATTGTTTCCAGTTTACGTAGGTCACTAAGTGAATTATATAGATGTTATCGCTGATTGTGTAAGGCTTCATGTGAAAGGTGTCTGATGAATAAACTAACCACTTCTTCCCAATTATGTAGATAATTATGGCAATCAATCTCATTCTCAAACTCATCATTTCAACCACATCATAAAATTTTGTTTCGTCCACAATCAGCTCTGCAACTATTACGTCTTTCAGCTTTGACTAAATGCTAATTGTTCATGAAAGCATGACTGTATGCTTTGCCATTCATCATGTCTGACAGATTCTGAGAAGCAGAGAAGTAACAGATGTTTTGGTCAAGGACTACAATTGGGTGTTTATTTACGTTTTTCGTGCCTTTGAGATGTGTGCAATATCACCTTGGCATTAGTCACCCTTAGCCACCCTCACCACCCTTCGCTCCCTCTCCCGACTGCTTGGGCAGCGGCCATAAACAAGTCAATCTCCAGCCATCTGAACACATTGGATTATATTTATCCGCTTAAGATAGATTGTTATCCCAAAGAGCGCAAGCATTGCTTGATGGGGAAATTAATTTTACAATGACTGGTTTACTTGATCAGGGCTGTGGGGGAGGTGAGGACTATAAATGTAATCATCTCTGGGGTGTGAGGAGCTGAAAACAACAGTCTTTGTTGCTGAATCAGACAAGTTGTCTCTGCTGTACTGTATGCTGTTGTCTTTGGGTTGCAAAAACTAGAAAAACAACTTGACTGGCAGTCATTTGTAAAGCCCCAGCAACTTGCCAAGGGTGGAAAGGTCTGCACCTCATTACATAAAGACTGACAGTGAAAGATATTGTACTTAACGTCTGTCTAACAGTAAATGTGAAATTAACAACTTTGTATGGTGCATTTTAAATAGACTGCATGATTAGACAGTATGACCTATCCAGAACTGAAATGCTGTCCAGGGAGCAGAGAAATCCTTCAGTTGTCAGTGTTAAACTCAGCTATTGGACTGAGTTACCGATGTAAGTGACCTCAACCTATTGAGCAAAAAAAAAAAAAAAAATCCAGTCTGAGCTTAGTGTTATCTTTTTTTCTTGCAACTTGCAGTGAGATGATTGATTTCCTATCTGTATTTCCTGTTTCTGAATAACTTTTAGGCTCCTACACAACTAACAAGTTAGCCCCAGCTTGTGACTCTCATGTATTACATACACCTGAGTCACAGAGATCATCTTCCATGGACGTGTGAAATTGAAACTGGCTGACTGTTTTAACCCCGTACCCGTATTTTCTGAATCCTCAGACCCTTCTAATGATGTGGAATCAAAAATAATCTGGTCTTATCCAAGAAAAATAAATTGTTTGTATTTTATAGCTACTTTTACTTAAGCAAGGGATCAAAGCACTTCTTCCACCAATGTCCATCCAGCAGACAAGTGAAAACTCTTGGCGCTAGAGGAAACAGTCAAGTACATAATATCATGGCAATCCATCCATTAGTTGCCAAGACATTTCAGTCCAATTCTGATACTTCATATGATCATAAACAGCACAATATTTAAATATTCAAGGTTAGAGTGATATTTAGATGGTAATAAATCCTAACCCTTACTAAACATCATTTATTCCAGCATTCAAATTGTTCTTTGGCACCCTGTTAGGTAACCCACTACCACTCTTCAGTACTGAAAAAAACAAAAAAAAAAAGAGTAAATCCAATGCCAATTAGCTTTGTAAAGTCAGAACAGTTCCCACAGATTTACTGTGTAGGCAGGTACACAGAGAAATGCATACATTAGAAATGTGTCTACATTATTCATCCGAAGCAAATGCATATTGATATTGTACAACCTTTAGCATGCTTAGCTGCATTTGCATTGTATTTACATAGTAAATGCCAATCGGTCCTACACTTTGCACGACCCCGCAGACATATGAATGTAAACATGCCCAAACCAATATATCAAGCACTGTTGGCTCACATAATAATGTAGTGTCATAGCCCTACAACAAGAAATCATTTGTTAAAGAGAGACTTCTAAATGACTCTTCTACTGTCACAATTATTAATAAGCAAAGTTGCAGCAGGTGCAATGCTGTATCGCAGGCCTAGCAGTCTCTGCCTCGGATCTCTCTTATTGAAGGACAGCTGTTTTATAGAGTAGTGTGACCTGCTGGGTGACAAAGTTCAGCTGTGATAGGCCAGCAAGGCAGGCTCTTGATAAATCCTGCCCTTGCTCCTATTTATCAATAAGCGCTGCTGTATTACTGCTATAGCTGGTGCCAAGAATATTAAAGCACAAGGTTAGATGCTGAGCAGAATTGTAAATCTAATAACTAGAGCCATCCAATTATGTTCAAAGATCATGAATACTGTTCAGGGATTTGGAAAAAAAAATGAAGAGACGCCTACAGTCATGCATAAAAGGTGAATGTCAGCAGATCTCATTGAAAGGACTGACATTATTTTCTTATGGAGTGACATTTATCAACCAAAATATTCAGTTTGCATGTACCTGGAATGGCTTATCTTCTGCAGCCAAAACAGTGCTCAACCTTCACCTTCTACTTCTGATAATTGAGAATGTTTTCCAAATAATTGCGGAGGTGCAGGTCAGATGATCACACATTTGTAATCTACAGTACATTGTGCTTCCAGACACAGCTATCACTCTCACAGTGCTTTCTTATAGCCAGCATTCAAGGGCAATAGTTCACAAAAAAAGTAATTTCATCAAGTTTTTCCATTGTTCATTGTCACAAAACCAACACTTTCTTTTGAACTATAAATCTACATGTGGAGGCTGTATCAAATTCTGCCCTCAGATAATGGCGCTTGGTATAATTTGCAGGTATAAATCACAATCACTGTTACTCAATCAGATACATGACAAGTCTGTGTGCAGGTAAGAAAACAGATCTGCTGACTGCAGTAGTCTCACTCCGTCTTTCAAAGTACTATTGTTAGATGCTGCTCGTGTCTGCAGGGCTAGGTTGTTCATCAGAAGGTTTGGGTTGCTGTCACAAAAGCAAGTTTTCTCAAAACACAATTGGTCATAGTCATCTGTCTCCTGGGGCCAACGCTGTTATTTTTCTGTAGCCCTACATCAGAGGACTGTGCACTTCCCTGTGTTATCAGGAGCACTGTCGCCCCTTTTATGCATTGTTGTGCAACATTATGTCCACTCAGTGACGTGGATGAGATTGAATCATGTCTTGGAATTCATTACATGAAATGTGTCATCTTCACACGTGGACAATAAAGATTACTGCCAAACTTGGCTGCGAGAACAAGTTGACCTTGGAGACAATAATGTAATATGCAAATGCAGAGGTGGGAAGTAACTAAGTACATTTACTAAAGTACACTCTGGTATTGATACTTTTACTTAAGTACTTCTTCCTCCATGGTGCAAAGGCAGCTTTCCTACATACAGGAGTAATGCTTATGATAAAAATAAAGAAAATATAGAAAATGTACATGTATATGCAACCCCACTCTGACAACTAAATCAATATAATATCCCTACAGGACTTCATAGTGTGTCTGTGGTTCATCGTGATGAGTTTATAGTGATCTTACTGTACACAACATCCTTCGTTTTATTGAATTTCTTTTTAAATAGAGCTTAGAGCTGACATTACTCTGACTATGATGCTTTTATATACTGTATGCCAGGATTCACCTATCACCTGCATTTGGATCAGTGGTGCTGGGAGATACCTGTACTTAGCTTGAGCTCTAATTTCACGCTCCACCACATTTCATTTTTTACTAACATTTTAGCCCCCAACACTGATTTAACAACTAGTTCAATTAGTTATTAGTTTATACATTTTATTTCAAGTTCATTGTGTTGCTGATTCTTTGATATTTATGCTTCAATACTTTAAAAGCAGGACTTTTGCTTTAATGAGACATTTTATAGCATGTTATTTCTTTTACACAACTAAATGATTTGAACACTTATTTCACCATTTGTAATTTTAAAACCTGTAATGAACAAGTAATATACATTTTCTTGCTACTCAAGGATTTACTAAACCATGTAAAAGTCATTAAAATGAATAGATTACTGCAACACTACATCATAAAAATTCTGCTTACACAGTAGTACATCAGTAATAATTAGGCTATATAATCCAACAGGGAAAAAGGCCATTTGACTGCATAATGAGTACTAGTAATACTAGTATACACTGCATTTTGTGAAAATGATTCTGCACTCTTACAAGAGTAAATGTGGCATTTTTATTAGAAAGTATTTTTACATTGTGCTATTTCTACTTATACAGTTCCTATAGTATATACTTGTACTGTGAGGAAAGTTATTTTATTTGACAAGAGAAGACTATAAAAATCAGCCTAACAGTACCCCTGATGAGGATACAGGCAGGGGCCACACATTCCACAACATATACTTTTGTTTACTACATAACTAATTTTGTTTTTATTTATTATTTGCTTGGTAGTTTATAATTACGAAGTAATCCTTTGTACAATAAATTGTTCTACAAGTAGCTTATGCAGCTGGTTACAACTATATGCATCAGGTCTATTTTATAAAATAGCTGTAGAATAACCAACATGCAAAGACACGTGGTCTCACACATGCACTCATCACTAACCGTCTGAAAATAATTACCAAGTCAGACAGCAACAGTCACACACAACTCCATTTAACACACATGTCGGTCGAAAATAGCCACGTCCAAGTGCACATTCCTGCAGTGGAGTTATTGGGTGGGGGGTGGGGGGGGTACGTCGATCCGAGAGAGTTGGGAAAGTGGAACCTCGCTGAGTGACGTCACCCCCTCACATCCCCATACCTCCCACCCCCACCCCCTCTCTCTCTCCCCCGTTACTCCCTCATTCGACCGTTTTTCTCTGCGCAACGTTTTAGTCCGCACTCTGGTCTCGGCAAAGAGAGAAAGAAACAGACAGACAGAAAGAGAGAGAGAGAGAGGGAGAAGGGAGGAGGGAGAGAGGGAGAGCGAGGGGCTCCGTGTCCCAGTCACAGCGCACTCTCCAAACAACCACCAGTCTCGCCACGTACAATTCAATTAAGATCTAACCAGCACAACACAGACAGACCTACACCACAGAATATATTATACACGCTCCACGTGCGCGTGTTTGTCATCCCATCGCCCCGAAGATCGTTACTGTGTCGGTTGTGGGACAACTCGAGGAAAGAAACGAAATACAGGCGAACCGACGGGGGAAAGGAGGAGAACCTAAGAACGGATTTCTTTCCTCTGTGTTATTATATTTCCCCAGGACTCAGCTGTCGTTACTGGATGTTTCTCTTAATTCAGAAAACAGGAGAGACTGAGTTTGAAACTGACGCAAAATGGTGATAAGGTAAGACTGTTCGACGAGTCTGACTTTTGAGCTTGTGACAGTTGGAAGTGAAGTCGCTGCCGCAGTGATTTCAGGTGTGCGTAAAGCCTCGTGAAGTTGGAGAACAACAGATCATCTGTAACCGGTTACACATATTTGGACGGGCTTTATTCACATAATGCTTATTCTCAATATCCTGGCTAGTGTGTCTGTGGATATGACCGCTTTATGTACGTGGAAATTACATCTTAAAAGAACAGTTTATTATTATGAATGCGCGCAACCTTGAATACATACAGTACGGCACGGCTTTCAGAACCACGTTACAGTAGCCTACGGAAACACAAACGCCACAAATGGCATCAAAACACCTTAAACACCTTCCATAATTGGTTTAATGTATATCTGGAATATTACCAGCAGACAATCTTTGAATGTGCAGGTGGAACGTTGTTGTCAAGGTATGCGCTTTGTGTTGAGATATGGAGAAGGCGACAGATGTCAAAGTCAGTTTTATTTTTAATAAATTATCACCCTATGTCTGTATAAATATATTTGATTAGCTCAATAATGCGAAGCAGGCTATAGTTTACTCGTTCCCCTTCATGTTAGGGATAGCAAACAGCTCACACACGTCCTTTTTAATTCTGTGGCACTCTCAGTTCATTTTGTGCCCCCGTTTAGAGTTGTGGAATCCTTTCCAGCGAGTCCATTGTGAAGAATTTTCAAAG
>NW_018127993.1:1247354-1277600 GCF_001952655.1 Monopterus albus
TCCTGCAACTCCCCAGAGATCCTACATCTTGTCTGCCTTATTTTTAGAACATTTTTTTTCCATGGGTGTTAAAGTTGACTGTGCTGTTTAAAGTGTTCGCGTATTTAAGAGTAAAATAAAATAAAATACCAGTCAGACAGGTAGAGAGTCAGTCAGTCAGTCACGCAACACTCAGTCAGGTGAAAGTGAACGTTTATTTCCAGTCGAGCTGTGCACGCCACCTGTGCTCAGTGTGTCAGTTGGGCCACTAGAGGACTCGTTCTCTCCAGCCAGAGGAGAGAATGCAGCAGAGAGGGGCCACCGAAAAACACTTGAGTATAAAACAATTTTAGAATTTGAGCATAAATATTCTTAGTGGCTCCAAAGCCAATAAAATAACTGATTATGTATGCATTAGGTTGCTGGAAATGGAAAAAAAGTCATCTGCAATTCATACTAAAAGGCATTAAAAACGTAATTAAAACATTTTCCAAGGCTTTCTGACTATATGCACTGTAATATATTGTTGTTTGAGCCAAATGAAAAGGCAGTGATTGAAGGTGAAGTAGGCTGGATGTTTGAAGAGCCAGTATGTGTGCATGTGTCAAAGTGTGCAAATTAGGGTCTATGTGTGTTTGCTCAAGCAATTCCTCATGTACAGGCAGTAAGCACTCTGGGAGAGCACACCCTGGCACCTCCACTGTCTTATACGTTTTACAGTTCCCTGCTCAAACAATTAGTGCTTTACAATTTTGACGCAGCACAATTAAGTCTGTCACCACACATCCAACTTACAATTTTGCTGCTGTGACAATGTCCAAAAGAGGAAACAACCACCAAGGTGGTGCTCTGTTTAAGTGCTTCTATCCAGAGTCATTGAGGGGAGCCAAGTGTCTCAGTCATGGAAAGGTGGTGCTGACGTGGCCATCTTCTCTCAAATGCTCAGCTTTCACCTTGTACTATTTTTAAATCCTTCAAAACAATATATAGCATTTTGTGGAAACTATTGATGTAAAATGTGAAAATTATAAAATTATAAAAGGAATCTGAATGGGACAGAGTCAAGTTTATCATTCACCTGTGTGTGTCCATGTGTGTATGTCGTACCAACACACAAGCCATTAAATAGAAAAATGATATAAGGGCCTATGGTGCCTATAAGGGACTTAGACCATTTTTGAGTGCTTGCCAATGTACTTTTCTCACCACTTTTTTTTGCCTGAAGCACATTCTGAAATCATATCCCACATTTCTGACAGTGTCTTGAAGGGACAGTGGAGTGTTTTTAAGAATGAAGGCTGTTGGAGGGAAGTCAGCGATGTCTTTAAGGT
Source organism: Monopterus albus (assembly GCF_001952655.1). Lineage (NCBI taxonomy): Eukaryota > Metazoa > Chordata > Actinopteri > Synbranchiformes > Synbranchidae > Monopterus > Monopterus albus. Next base: position 1,248,665 of record NW_018127993.1, read on the forward strand.
GTCACTTTAACCAGATTACCTTTGAACTCATACTGTATAAGCTCAGTGACAGTTGTGCATTTGATGTAACCCAGGTATGCTGAACTGCAGAAGCTCTGAATATTTGAGTCCCTCTGCGGCACAAAACCAAGCCCTCTTACAAACAACGTGTGCCTGCGCCTTACACAGTCCCATTGACTTAGGACAGCCAGGTAGCTCTGACTCACTATTTTATTTTCAAGACCCGAAAAAAAGAGAGAAAAAAAAAAAAGTTTGTCGTGTATCAGTGTGTACTCTTGTGCCGATGCCTGTGTGTGAGCACAACTTCAGGAATTCCAAGGCCAGGGCCTCTATTACGAGTGTGGAATGAGAGATCAACACTTACATTACAAAACTGGATACGTAAACACAGAGGCCACAATTATCAGGCGCCATGGTGTTGGAAGTGGAGGAGATGGAGTGCCAATAGGTCTGTTTGCAATCACCCCCCTCACTGCCTGCCCTCTGTAATCCAGTGGGTGTATTCTAGCTTATTTTGTGCCAGCAATGGTCCTTAACTACTACTCAGAGTGGCAGGCTGGCTGCTTGCTGGCAGGGTGGGTGGCTGGTGGATGCAAGAGGAGTTTGACTGGTAGGGGTCATATTGGGGAGAAAAGCCTGGGGGGCAGTGAGGTGTACGCCCATGTGTTGCATCAGTGTTGGTATGTGTGCGTGCACGTATGCATTTTGTATATCTTGCAATTTAGTTTCCACATGTTAATCAACCCATGTGTGTGTCTGTGTCCAATACAGACCCACTTGACAGAGACCAGTTTGATGCATTGTGACAAATGAGAAAGCAGTCTGAGTTTGCACAACCCTGAACTTCACCCTGACATAATGAAGTGATCATGACTTTACCCTTGGTTCACTTTGGCCCTGGTCCTACTGTGTTTTTTTTCTCCTCCTCTGTTCAATTGCTTCACTCACTTATTTACTTGGCAAGCACTTCCTCCCATAACCTCTAGTACTGCATAACTAGCGTCAAGGGTGGGTTGCTTGATAAAAACCGCTATGGGGCATTGGTTTTACACATAGGGGAACGCCATCAGTTTTTATTGATATTCAAGTTGCCACTGGGTCAGAATAATAAGAAGCCCATTTTCACGCCCAGGCAAAATCACCTCTACTGTCCATCACCCTGTCAGGACAGAAAGCTGGGGCATAAATATTATTTGGCAGTGGGGGGAGCACGGGGCTATAGTTAGGCTTGTTCAGTCCCGTTTACTCTGTTTCCTGTGCTGTTTTGTTTTTTCTCTTGTTGTCGTCTGTCCTACATTGTATTCTTGTTTCCATCTCTCAAATAAGCCTTGTCAAAACATAATATAAAAAAGTCCCCTGCCTTCTCCATCCCTTCATCCTGACTTGACTAATGTAACTGGACTAACGTTTTCCTCAGTGAAATTGACTTGTATGCATGCTAACACACAAAGCACAGTGTCAGGTACAACACAGAATGCGTCGCCCCGAGGCTCTGCCTTCAGGCTTTGCGTACCGGGGGAGTACCAATGTGTTCGAAACAGGGAGGACGACTTTTCCACCACAGCTGTCCTTTGCTAACAGATTGCGTTTCAGGAGATATGATGAATGCCAAACGCCTGCAGCCAGTTGTGAAGACAGAGGAGAGGAAGTATCCTGGTATGGATTTGGAACGGGGACAGTGGCACTGGTAGAAGATTGGAGTTCTGCCCTTGACCTCCATTTTAGATGACCTCCCCAAAAAACAAAACAAAACAAAAAACTATTAACTAACAGCCTGTCACTATTAGCACTTAGAGTCAGAACCAAATAAATGAAAATTAAAGAGCAAGTGAAACAGTTATTCTGGTGTCAAATATTGCAAGACTGAAAGTGATGAGAAATAAAAAGGTAGCCTTGTGATATTTTTAAGGACTTCATTTTGATTGTGCTGCCACCCAAAACATTATTTCTTTTTATGCCTTTCCCATTGTCTCATTTCCTCTTATCTTAATTTTTGGAACAGCTCAAAGCAGAATCCACTGAGGTTCATTTGAATAACCGGCGGAATGAGGAAATAAAAGCTGGGGGAAGAAATGGAAGTGGCGGACAGCTTTGTGCATTCATGTCACACAGCTTTATCAAATTATTCCACAATAGCAGCCACACAAGTGATGGAATTTCAATTAAAATATGACAGTTTTTCAAATTTGTTTCTGCTTGCAAGAGAGCTTGTGGTGGTAGGGAGGGGCATATTTACCAGTCTGTATATTCTAGCTACCCACCTCCCAACTCGCTCACTCTCCCCATCTCCCTTCAAAAGGGAATGACTTAGCTGAAACACCTTTGTTCGGAGGCACTCTGCAGTTAGAGCCTGGAGCTGGACAAAAATGGGGTGTTATGAAAAAGGTCTTTGTGGGGAGAAGTCAAAAATGGAGCCTTTACTTGATAGGCTCTTTCCAGGAACAATCATGTTACCTGCTGTGCCAAATGGAAGGGTGCAAGAGTTAAGTGCAAGGGTGCAGCATTCAGCTCAGACTGGTGGCTAGCTTGTAAAGTGGGGAAGGGTAGCATAGGACCGTCAGGAACTGTTTGAGCTGACTTTGTAACACAGACCAGCTCACAAACATTCGTGCACATACACACATCCAGTATGTGCAGATGCACACAGGGATGTGTAAATGTGATAGAAGTGATCATACACAGTTTGTTGTTACAGAAACTCTGCAGAAAACTATTTGCATAAAATAAACTTAAAATTAAATTTATCTTAACTTAAGCTACTGAACAGAAGTGACTAATTTGTATTTGTTGTCCATTTGCACGTCCCACACTTCCACTGAAATTGACAAAGATGAGCAATTCCATTAAAAAGTGCAGGGGCATCGCCACATAGCAATTTCATAAATGAGAAATGCATTTAATAGTGGATGGATTTTTCATAATTTGCATTTCCCTTATTATGCCATAATTCTTTTAGTGATGCGTGTTGTAATGCAAACCGGTGCCTCCAGTCTGCTCAGAGTCCAGCACCTGTATGTCCACAGATAGATGTTTAATTAATGGATATCTCATTAGCAAATTGGGAAGTAAATAAATTAAGATGTGCATATATTTAGATCAATACAGTGCAAAGATTTGTTCTTTATTATTAGGCCTTCTCATTTTAATATTTGAAATCATTCAAATTCCAGCATCACGGCAGGGTTAGGAGTCGATGTTTAAATTCTGTGTAACCCAGCATTCTTTCTCTGTTCAATCTGCAATTATAGCTAGCTCCTTTGAAGAAGCCAGGCGGAACTAAAATGACTTTTCATGTCCAGCATAATGACTGCCATTTGGAAGCTGACATGGAGAGAGAGGGCGAGAGAGACAGATCTACAGCAGTATGAAAAGGGATGGGGGAGGGGCACAAGGAGGGAGGAAGGGGGACAATCACCGGATGAAAATGGCTTAGGTCACCTTCACTTCTGACCAGACGGCCCAAGCCAAATGCTGCTGCTTTGGTCACTCCGCATAGATGAATCTACCACAATCTGCTGCTTTTCTTCTTTTCCTGGGCTGCTCACTGTCACCCCCCCCCCCAAATCTCCATCTCTCCTGCCTCTGGTCTCCATTCATTTGCCATTAACGAAGCTTAGCAGCTTTAAGGCGGATTACAAGATGAACTGCAAAGAGCAAGATGCCTTATATTGTCTTTGGGTGGGCCACTGCTGCCAAAGGCCAGAACTGAGTGCTGCCACCTGGGCTAGCAGCTGGTTATCTTTTAAACTTCCATTCCTAATGAGACTAGGCAGTTGGGGTTGAAGTTATGGTACAGGCTGGATGCTGTGTTGGTAATCTATTATTTAGACTCATACGGGGGAGGCTGGTCGCAAGAATTTCATGCATGCATTTTACAAAGCAAATGGTAGCCCAGGGGGAACATGGAGCTCTGTGTGGGAAAGAAATGAGCGAGCATTAGACAATAATGTGAGCTGCAGCATTCCCTTGGCCTGCCTATTTCAAACCTGCCAAGACCTGAAAGGAAACCTTATGCTATTTTGTCATTTTTTTCATCATACTAGAATAGGAATGTTGCTCATACAGATGTGCTTCAGCGGTGCTAGCAATGCTGACAGCTTAATTTGCTGCATGAGTCTTTTCTGTCTTTTTCATTCACTATTTCTTCCCTTCTTCCTTTATTTCTTTCTTTCATCGTTGTGAAATTTTAGAGATGACATAATGGTTTTGCTCGTGTCTTCAAACAGCCAACGCAGAAGAACGGGTACATCTTTCCGCTCCCTTTTCATGTATATTTTAGGAACCATTTCAAAAGGGTTTCAGAGCATTGCATCATACTGTTTTAGATAACACTGCAGACTGGCCTTGTTTATATTTAGTCAGGCCAAAAAAAAAAACAAACTATGGAGCACATGACCCCACCAATGTATTTATAGATTAATACCAGTGTTTAAATTTCCTTAGGTACCAGGCAGTATTTACAACATGCATTACTCAGCGGTCCTATTCATTTACAAGGAGCATCCAGACATTCATATGGGTATGCTGGCCTGGTATCACCAAACAAGCCTACGAGACATCTGTATTCACCAAATTTTACGGCTCCATGAACCGGCTATTTTTGGAGTTGTTTCCGCAAATCTACAGGGCGAGATGGCAACTGTTAGACGGTTTTAGCCAGAGCTGTTTAGCGGACTTCAGTTACTCCTAAATGATATGTAGAATGGCTCAAGGTACCACAAATAGCTCACAGTTATAGATAGCATAAGCTACACATACCAAACCCCACAAAGTCACCAAGTTATTCATGACTCTACATCTAAGGCAGATCCATATCATGACAATTTAATGCTGAGATTTGCCACAGCATAAATTTATCCATGTGACAAATCAAGGAGCCACTAAAGTCATAAGTTTCAGAAAGAGAAATTGGCCTTGTACTGTCTCACTTCAAGTACTTGTAAAATATTTTCAATGACACACTCCAGAACTACACTGAAATTTTATAGTTGCAAACTTTGGAGAATACCAACTAACTACAAATCACCAAAACATACAGGGCATGATAACTGACATCTCCATGGCCTCTACGGCAGAAATTTTCCACTGAATTTTTTTCTGCTGTTCAAGGAAGTCCATGTCAGGTGTGGGGCAGCTTATCCCTGGCTGCCACACTTAATCCTCCACGTACCCCTACCTTGTCCCTTGCGTGTGTTTTCCTATTGATCTACTCTAAAGAAACATTCCAGGAGAGTTTTAGTGTCGCTGTAACAGGACACTGTTCCTTGTGCATTTGATTGATGCTGAGAAAGGGAGAGTACATGGGAACAGGAATGCTTGGGTTCAGCCTTCTCTTTTATCCAGTGTGAGAAAGTTTATCACAACTTGCTCCTTGGGTTACATGACGTAAGGCAACAAATACACCTTGGACTGGGTCCCTACACAGCAAAAGCTCATATGAGGCTTGGTCTAAGATCTTTGGCTTGTGTTAATATGTACATGTATGATTTTGCAAAGAGTGGTGGAATTAGATGAGGAGACAACTGGAACAGAGATGCTAACACACACACACGATTAGCGGGACGAAGAGCTGAGATAACTGAATGGCTCTGGAGAGTGAAAATAGAGACAAGGAAGCAAAGCACACCAGGGAAAACAGGATACACAAAGGAGACATTCTTATGTGGACTTAAATATATCAAAAGACACCATCTACAAAGCAAATCTGATGCACGCACAAATGGTTTGAAGCAACTCATGAGAAAATCCCCCACTGAAACCTTACCATTGTGACTAGTTGAAACAGATTTATACTTTCTGTGAAACGTCTTACTAACTTTAAGTGTCATACATATTGGATGATTGCCTCAGGTGTAGACAAGGAAAAGGGTGTCAATTACATCAGGTTTTATTTTAAAAGTATTAACTGAGAAAGAAAGCTCACATATGTCAAATAAAAGTGTGGATGGATGGCAATTTAGCTGCTGATGCTGGTCGTCACCCCTCAAGCTTTTAATGCTGCCAAAGCCAATTTTCATTCCTGTGATAGTCCAAGAAGAGAGCATGCGCGCTGTTTTACACTACGGGGATCTTTGTGTCACAGTCTATTGAAAGGTTCATTTGGAAGCCATGAAAACACATTACAATGCACCCCCTTCCTTCCCCTTATTTCGGCTCCCTCTCCCATCTTCCCACCCTCTGTCATTATTTGGACACCTTCCCAAACGTCTCTCGTTATAAGCTAAGCACAAAGCTGTGAGGAGGGTGTCCTGCACTACCACATTGTTGTCTTGCTCCTCTGCTTGGACTGCCAGCCTGCGTAACCCCACACAAGGGAATTAACCTCTGCTGCTGTCTGTATATATTTTTTTACATTGGCCACTCCAACAGAGCCATGAGGGGAAAAGTACTGTAAAAGTGGCCAAATTACCGACAGCTTCAAAGCAACTACATATGTACACACTAAATGTAATAAACAGCTCAGCCTGTCCTGCTTGTGGCTGCCTCGAGTACAACCTTTAGAGAAATTAAAGGGCATGACATTTTTTAAAGACAAGTTAGTTGACATGAAACTTTGAAGTTAAATAAAAGATAATGTAGTTCAGTGAGTGGGACACTACTACATTGTTACAGTTTGTGACCTTTCTCCATTTGTTCTCCAGGGCTTCTTTCTGTCAAATGGCCTATGCAGTTTGTAAGCAGTTCCTCCCTCTCTCCCTTTTTTTTTTTTTTTTGGTTATGCCATCTGCAGTGACTGCATGACGCCTCAGCTTCTGTGTCATCAGTGACAATGCTCACACACACACACTGGGACTAGACAAGAGAGAACGAAGAAGGGAGCGAGAGGAGATAGAGCTCCTGTTATCTTTTAACTGCGTCTCCGAATGTCCCAGTGGACTTCATTACCCAGGCATCCTAAGAAATCTCACTTGTTTGCTCTTGGAAACATGTAAAAAGTAGTTGTAGTTTCTTTTATGTCTCTACAGCAGCATGAAGCGCTTCAGCTGGGCTAGTCAAAACGTGTAGCACAGATCAAGACATATTTTAAGCATGTAGTAAATGTCTTTGCAATATGAAATTCTGAAGATAGCGTGCTGAGCTAATGGATCCGATGGTTCCCCTTAACACCGATACCTTTAATCAGAATTGAAGGACATTCTCATTCAACTTTTATATTTAAATTTTGGTATGTTGTTTAGTTAAAACAAGAGTCTTATTGATAACTTGTGGATTAGAAAAAAGTTTGGCCATATTTTAATGATGTTAAGGGGCATTAAATGACAGAGATTGATTCACTCACCTAACTATAAAGGAAAGTCCAGTGTTGGGCAATAAAGAGCTAAAAACCCTTAATTTTTGGTCCATAGAGCATCTAATACAGAATTAAAATATCCCCATTTTTCCTAGATAGTTAAATTAGTAATTTCATATACTGCCATGTTTGTGAAAATAATCTTTGTTTTATGATTTAAACACAAATATTAGTAAGACATTCAGCTTCTGTAGACCTTACCGGAGGATTGGAGGTAATTTCTGACTTCATTAAATCCAAGGCTAAAAATCTACAGCATCTCTGCATAAAAACACAGCAGGAGAGGTGATTATCTTTGGAAATTAGCTCACTCATTTAGAGCTGTGTGGATGCAGATGCCTCAGTTCAATGGAAGCCTATTATTTCAAACGACTCTCATTAAGCCATAGTGAAATAAGGCGAGCTGTAGAAGCAGTGAAATAAAATCTTTAGACTGCCTGTGCAGAACTCGGCAGCAGTAAGCTACGGTGTCTTCATTAAGAGCTCTGACGTCAGGAGTGAGATGTAGAAAGCGACTCAAGTGAAGTGAAAGAAAAACTGTATGCAGCTGATTTCTACCTCTTATGTGCTATAGGAGGTTATTTTGCGTTTGTGCCGTGAGCCGAGAAAACTGACAATACAGTCTGAACTTAATGAGTTTAATCAAATACTTAATACTGAGATGCAGCACAGCTGATCTATAATTTCAGTGTTTCAATGTAGAGCTGCTGATCAGATTTTTTGAATAACATTTGCATAAAGCCACTTTCCTGACTAGTGAAGCTGTGGAATGACACAAAAGAAATCAGATCTCATACTCATATCATGGCCAATAACTTTGGTTCCCAAAGACCTTTATGAAAATCCCCATGCATCCTGTTGGCCTTTATGATCTCCCTACAGCAAACACTGGTCTGCCTTTGTGTAAGGCCTTAGTTTGGTTTGCTATGGTTTAAAGAGTTGTTCTGCGTGTATTTAAGATAAAACATAACCGTTTAATTTCCTCATTCATTTAGTTTAATTGTAAATATTCATGCAACTTTAGATCTTACAGTTTAGCCAGTTTGCAAAAATTTGTAGGAGACGTGCAACTGCAGTAGAAAATGACTGTATGTAGTAAATCTATCAAAAGAGGGTTTTTTTCCTTATGAGACTAAAAACAGCGGTTTCTAATCTATTGTTCTTGACCAAACACTAAAAAATTCCAGATTTTTCCAGGAAATCAGTAGCTTAGATGACAACACAAACCAGTGCTGCAGAGCAGAGCACTGTGGGGCCGTATAGCATCTGGACTTATTTTTTCCCAGGATCCATTTCAAGAGTTTAACACCAGGGGAGCACAGTTAGAGGAACAAGTGATGAAGGGGAGACTCAATGAAGTGTTGTCAAATGAGGAAACATACTGATGGGTTTTATGTTTTCCCATGGCCTCACCAGCACAGCAGGTGGCCTGCATTTGCATGTCCCACGAGCTTACCTCTTCGCTTTCCCTTTAGTGTTTATTTATTACAGCAGCTGCAGGTGGAAATGAGACGACTGTCAAACCAGCGTAATGTTGAACACGGTTCTATAACATGCTGGCACATGTGCACACACATACTCCATGAACACACAGGCAGAGAAGCACAGTGCTGTATTTAGAATCGTATCCAGTTTATTACTCCCCTATGATAACCTCCATCCGTAGATTCATGTGCCGTTTGGCTGGGGCCCTAAACATCAGTAGCCTGTATGAAGTGATGGAATGTACACATTAAAATTCGATCTCCTGCATCAGTACATCCAGTGCCGGTCAGGACGGCAACTATAAATTGCTCGCCATTATTTTCAATTAACCACACTGACACCATGCCCCATCACATTTCTTTCCATTTATACTTCCTGCCACAGCGGTGCCATATTTCCAGCACATTTTCATGTTCTGAGGCATGATAACAGTGCAGCAAACCCCAGGACACAAGCAACGGGGTGATCTTATTAATGGCAGAACTGTAATAACCATAGTCAATGTCTTCAGTTGTTATCTCGATCTTCAGACACATCCTTTCCAGGGCCTAAAGAGCCAAGGTGCCATAGTGGGTGCAAAGTAGCAACACCTTGGCAGTTTATCCTTGATATGCTGGGAATGTCTGAATCCCAAATACAACAAACAGGATTTTCCAACCAGTGCCTCAATGATAGACACAAAATGACTGCCCCGGGTCACTAATGCAATTCGAACTAAATGATTTTATCTGTCCTGAAGTAGAAATCACAGTGTTGTGCGATTTCTTTGTAAGTGAAAATAACTGGAAGGAAAAAAAAGTTACATAGGCAATAAATTACATTTTTTTCCCCTTGGTCAGGTTCCACAACATTAAAGCTTCACATCACATTAAACATAATATATGGAGAGATGGAAACAAATATGGTCAGCTGCAAGCCAACATCAGGGACAACAGATGCACCGCACAAGAGGAGCGGATATATGGCACCGTTATCAATTGCTGATTCTGTAAAATAATGGCCAGTGTCCCAAAGGAACAAACTACCGCCAGAATTTCAGTAGCATCAGGTATTCATTATCCATATTGGTAAGCCATTACATTATGCACACTGACCCACACTGACCTAATTGTCTAATTTTGAAGTTTAAATTTAGTTGGCAACAGCTGATATTAAAATAGTTCATTTTAACCACGGAGCCATGGGTTCAAAAGGGCCAAGGAGTAAACAAAACTAATGAAAGCAATCTGACTGCTAACCTCTTGTTTTGACAGAAACAAATTGTGTCTGTGTAGAAAATGCTTCTTAGTCCTTGATGAGTTTATCGGTAATCAGTATTTCTCTCTCACCCACTGGCATGTGACACCGAGGTCATGATCCGAGCAGGGCCCTTGAACAGTGGAACTGAGTGGGTCAGTGTGGATTTGTAGTTGGTCGTGCTTTGACAGAAAAGCCCCAGTATCACCTGCTGTAGGTGAGAGGAGGTGCAATGTTTCTCTTAACTCCTTCTTTTCTTTTTTGGTACATTTGTTATACACTACAGCACATGCAAACTGATTTGGCTTCCGATTCATTCTCTTTGACAAGAGACCTCCTCAAAGAGCTGGCTATGTATCCCTGTCAAATACTGCAGAAAATGCTAGTTCGTCTGTCAGTCAACACTTCGTGTCGGAACTTCTCTTAAAGAGATTCTGTTAGCATCCTGCTGATACACTTTTTGGTAGCATTTATTTCAGGAAGATGGGGCCTGGCCTCTCAACGGGGGGTTAGAGAAGTTGACCGTACCCTGGCGAGCTCTCAGTCTGCCTGCTATGATCTTATTCAGCCCCACTCATTAGAACAGCGGGGTGGGACCCGGGTTGACGTGGCACTGCCAACAAGGATTCCATTGAGAAAACCAAGACCCATTGAGAGGCGCTGATCAAGGGTGCCGGATGTTTTCGATGCACACTGCTGAGCCTCTATACTGTATATTCAACAGTCAAATCAGTCTGCTGAAAGTGGGTTTGTTTATCTTTTCTGGAATTTGCGTGATTCAATGGCAAGCTGCGTCAAAGTTTCGCTATCCCTACAAAAGATCCAGTCTACTATAGTTCATGTCAGGCACATTGTATATGCACATCATTTGAGGTCAGTGCCTTTTTGTCATCATCTAGATTGATATAAAGCAGAACAAAGAGGGGAGAGAAGAGGATATCTGGCAAATGGAAAACAACTGGGCCAGGTGCCAGACTCAAGTCAAGCATGTGGGCTCAATAAAGCACACAGTATCGATTTGTGAGTTATTCATTATTTGTTTTGGACGTACAGAAAGTTCTTTGGAAAATGATTTTGGTGTGCATTTCAGGCTCTGAAATAAATGGTTTGACAGATCATCAATGACTACAAAATATGATCGCAAATGGCCTGATATTGATTTATTTCTCAATGCCCCCTTCTCTCCTCATGAGCAGTTATGCTTAAATCAAAACCAAGCACTCTCCTGAGTATTGGATTTTTGTCCAGCCTGCTTTCAAATGTGAAAATGAGGATTTATTTTGTGCTGCTGCTTGATTGATGCATGGATTTGATGAGATAAATGGAGATGGACAATGGATACACACCATACCACACTTTATATCTCAACAACAAACTGCCTTGCCTTTGGTAATACGCAAGCATCCAGACCATTAAAATGCAAAAAATGACAGCTTTGTTTACTGCATTCAGAATAAATGGCTGGGGCCCCGCTGTCACTCACAGATGGCACTTCCTTTGAGGAAAAAAAAAAGCAGAGCCATTGACTCGTACTGTTGCATTGGCATGATGGCAGCCATTTTGCTCAACCTCCGGAGGCAGTGATCATCACAGAGAGGCGTTGGCATTGTCTTGGCACCAGCCAGACCCCAAGCTTGGAGTAGTAACCGATAGCCAAGCTGGAGCTTGTCAGGCCTGACTCACTTCTGACATCTGTCCATGCCATCTCTCGTCCCTCATCTGTAGCAGGGCCCCAGAACACTGACCTTGGGATCTCTCTCTCTGTTACTCCACTGCCCCGAACCTCCCTACCTCTCCTGCTGTGTCCTCATTTTGCTCTGCTTCTGTGTGTTGTTTTGAGGCTATCATTTACACTTTCAGACCTTGCTTTGCGGCAAGCCATGACTTGCAAACAGATGTTCAAACACTGATGAGCATTAGTCCTTATTTGGATTCCTGCTTTTATTGAGTAAATGTAGTCACTGTCTATATTTTAATAAGGATAATCACCTTTATTGGCCAAGTATGTTACACACAAGGAATTTGTTTCTGGTACAGAACCGATGGCAGCCATCTGCGGTGCCAACTCACACCGATGGCTCTAACCATCGGGGGCAACGGGGGGGTTCATTGTCTGCCCAAGGACACTTCGACATGTGGACTGCAGGCACCGAGATTCTAACCTTCAACCTTCCGGTTGAGAGACGACTGCTCTACCCACCGCACCACTGTCGCCCCCCGACATCCTGTTGCTTCTAATAAATCAGTGCTTGATTAAATTATATTGGAAATATACTTCACAAATATATCCTTGGAAACACACAGTGGAGATGCTCAATTACAAAACTGAAGAAAATAACAAGTGATTTTTAAAGACAATTAAGTAAATCGTAGGTTAACTTGAAACTGATTTTTGCAGATGTTTTATATGGTTATTTTTTATTTGCACCAACAAAACAAAGGGGGGGACACACGACAGGCTGCCACACACAGCCAAGCACCGACAGGCTGGCAGGAAATGTCTGACACGATATGTTGTGAGGGAGCGCTGCTGCCACCGGAGTACAGTGCTGCAGTTCAGCAGCCTAGAGAAAGGGTCAGCATGGCAAGCACATCCAGACGCACATACAGTATGCCCTTTTTGGCATTCTGAATCAATCTGGGTTACAGCTGACAAGAAAAATATGTTGTGTCAGTTTTTACACACAGGGTGCCTCCAGATTAGAAGGCAATCCTTTCATGCTCTTTTTGGTCAGGCCTCCATATGGTAACAAGTCACGTATTTGCATGATGCAGCTGAGAAATAAAGAGCACTAGATAGACTCCGATGTAGTTTGGAATCGTGCATCACTTCGGCTGCTACAGAGTCACCGCTTTGAAAAATCCACACTGCATTTTCTTGTTTTACACTGCACCTTGTTTTACATCATGCTAGTGTGACTCATCAGCAGCCTTCACCCCTGGCCTCCCTTATGAGGTAATTAAGCCCATGGTTGTTTGTTTAGCTGTCTGCATGTGTGTCCTGTATAAAGCACAGAGGGGGCATATGTTCTTCCTACCATAAACCCATTGAAACAGCGGGACATGAGTGGTGAGGAGGGGTCGACTGTGCACTCTAATTAGGCAGGCAGAAGTGTATTAGCCTCACTGGGCAACAGCCAGCTGGGAGCATCTGGAGTCGTCTTTCATACTCACCAAACTCCCCACTACACACATACGTGTCCACAAGCACACACAAAATTAGAAAAGATATCTATGGAACAGCAGCATGATAAAAGAGCGTAGGTCAGGCATGACGGGTCATATGCACAGCTATTTAAGTCTCCCTCACATCACAGCTTCCAGCCATGTGTCCCGTCTGGAGAACTTGATTTAAAGAAACGGTGCCTCTCTCATGGCTCTCTTGAGACCGGAGTGCCAGCAGCACAGAACCACATTCATTTCTAACAGCATCTGAACTCTAAAAGATGCATCAAAGCTGTCCCAAAGGAACAAAAGAATTTAGTTTCAAAGGGGGGTTAATATCTAAAATAATCCCCAGAGCCTCTTGCAATCACTCTGCTCTCTGTGTTTTGAAGAGTTTATGGTGGATGAGGTGCCTATTTCAGATGCTTTCTATGGCCAGCATGCTGACTACTTCATTAATCTAAAACCAGCTCTTCTATTTCTGAAGTTACCGTAGGCCCTGCTGTATAAACTGGAGAACTTTCTCTTGCTAATATCAATGGCAACTGCTCCCTCCCACTGCATTCCTAATTCCGCTTCTTCAGTAGGTGCGCACGCGATACATAATTTCCTGAGTTATCAGTATTAGAAGGAATATTGCCACCACACACTGTGGACAGGGGGGGCTGAGTTGTCACTCTCAGTATTTCTCCTGTACGAAGAGCTCAGTGAGCCAGCTGAAATCGTGTTTCTCTGTGCTATTGATTTGCTGGTTAGTCCATGAAAAGCCAGGGACAAAGCAGCCACCGAGCTCCCGTCCTCTGTCTTACCACTGCATACTAGTATGTCTGTTTTCTCACTTTTCTCTTTTTTACGCTCCCTTTTTATTTATCCCAATCCTCTCTGTGTACTGCATATGTCACCCTCACTCCTGTGCTTTTCTTACAGTATGTGTTTCACTATTCCAGTCGCACAACAGATAAAGCCCTAGCAAGCCGCTTGCCGAGCTACATCACAGGAACCCAGCTGTTCACAGTCAAGGGCTGCTTCTTTTATTAGCCGTCAGTAGGCCGACCTGGTAGGGTAGTGAGAGGGAGAAAGAGCGGGTGGCGGGAGTAGGAGTGCAAGGGCAGTAGGGGGCACAAATTTCCCAGCTGTTAATCCACGGCTGTCCCAGTCGGGGATTTTTGAAGATCAGTGGGAACGCGAGCACAAACAAGGGTGAGACAAAACAGCTGACTAAAAATGTTTTGATATAGTCCTCTTCAAGGGGGACAGTTGTCGCACACAAACCACCAAACTAAGTTTTTGATGGTTGAGGATTGTAAAGTTTTGCAGGCTGCACCAATGGGATAAGGCACAAGTCAGCAGATGTACAATGTCTTAATACCCCTACAAATCCCCTTCTCCTGCCTCGTGTTCCTTTTATTTTTCCCTATCAGCTCACAAACCAATGCCGCCTTTCAGTCTATGGAGTACAGTTTTACTAGTGAGCCAGTGGTCTAGAGGGACACAAAGGACCTGGGTATAAAAGTATATTTCCAGCTATATCACCAGACCTCCATCATGCCATTTTTATGATATTATTTTCATTAAGATTGCAGGGTTGGTTTTGTGTCTTTGTTGTGCATCCCTTCTCTCTGCTTCACTTCTAACCACAGTGGAAACAAAACCCCTCAAAAAGAGGCAGCGATGGGAACTAGTGCATGGTGCTTCCATTTAGTATGATTAAATTGTGGGATCCCAGAGACTTCACAGTTTCTGGAAAAAAGTGCCCCACGAGGTGCCCAAGATTTAAGATTTGGAAAAGAGTCTTGGACAAGCCTTTGCCTAAAGTCACTTTTGCTCCCTAGGATCTCATGATGTATTTATTTTATTTGCATATTTATGAGGAACGAGTGTCACAGTGATTAGGTTAACTGGGAGCCAGTTCTGTAGAGTGGGGATAATGAAATTATATAAAATGTGAAAGTCAAAGCACATTTTCATTAAAAACAGTTAATATTTATAAGCCTTGTGGCAGAGTTGGTGAAATCTGGCTTCAGCAAGATGATGGATTTAGTGATCTATGCCAAAGGATGGTTTAGTGTTTGCTATGATTGTTGTAACATGGTAAAAATATTCAGAATACAGTGTAATTTTGCATTTTCGAAGTGGTGGGACCTGGACTCGACAGTATGCGTCAAGATTATATTATCTTAAATACCAAAACCAACAAAAATCACAATCCAGGTTTGCTTGGACAAAGACAAGACCTCAAGCAACAATAAATCCAGAACATGAACAGTCAGGAAACATTCATGTTGAGTTTAATAAACAGGGATCTGTTATGGACTTCATTGCTAAGTGCTTGAGACCAGTGTAGCTCAGTTGCTTCAGACAAGTAATTAGAGTTCACACTGACATCTGACTCTAAAATACCGTCATTATCCCAGCAAAAAATACAACCTTTCCAGGTCACATCACTTTGTTTGCAGCAGTAAAACACGTTTATTTCTGCATTGAGCCACCATTATAGTAGCCCCGATCCACTTGCCAGCATTTTATGGGGCACAGAGTGATTGGGGTCGACTGAGAGATTCAATAAAAATGTGGTAACACAATTGGCTCAACACAAAGTAACTGGGTGAGCGTGACAATTTTTGTGTGCAATCTATGCTCGATTATAGTATGATTTTATATAACAGTGCATTCAACGCATGTGCAGAATAGCTTTCATCGCCCTAATTTAACAAGCATTTCATGAGGTAAAGGCACCATATTCTTTACAGCCCCCTTAAGAGCTAATCAGCCGTCGTGCAAATGAAACACTGGAGTTTATATTGGTGCCTTTTACACAACAGTCCTTGTTTTTTCTTGTCGCTAACTCAAAGGTCTTGGCAAAAATTTAACTCATCCTGTTCGTGTCTTGGTGATTAGTGAATCCAGACAAGAGGAGGTAAAAAAGGCCATAATCTGAAAAGACTAATTAGGCCCAACGTATTTCTTGCAATTGCAGAGAGAAGTTGTTCAAAACAATGATTAAATGTCCCTCAGAAAATTGCTCTTAGAATTGTTAGGTATTTTTAGTCAGATCAATATTGGATAGATACTTTATGTATTAGAAATGTTTAGTGGAGATAGGATGTCTAGTTAGACTGTTAAATGCTTAGTCATGCTTATGACTTTATACAGGGTACATCTGGTCAAGGATAACTAGAGAGAAGAGTGGATGACTGTCAGCAGACAGGGTGTTTAATATTATTATTATGACGTGTATAACTGTAGCCTTAGCCATAATATGTTCTTATGTTTAATGTCATGACATGTCACTAGAGGTCGTGAGAATGTTTTTAGCTACACACCACTTAACCAACAGACACACGCACATTGATTTGCTTCATGTTTTGACTACTGCTATGACCAGCTGCAAAGCTGGTAACAGACGCGTCTCGGTTGATGTTTCTGTGTAGTATGGGGCTAGCCCAACCGAAGGGATATAATGTATAGGCCTGGTGGGTTCAGGGTCTTTCATCTTACATCTGCCTGTGTGCAGGTTGGAGGTGCAAGATGCCTGAGCGTGTAATGTTAATTTTTGCCTGTGTTCATGGAATAAATCAGCACTGTTTTGTAGTTACTTGGACTGTCTCGTCTCTCAGAGTCAGTATGGTAAAAAGTACCGGGTACAACAGAATCAACTCAAGATCCCTTGTACAAGTCTTTTGAATCAGCTGCAGCAAAACATTTTGTCCAAGTTTGCATTGCGTCATTGAGTTGGATCTGTCTTCTGTTGAAACTGTATGGTAAGATAAATACCAGTGTTATCTTGAACTTAATTTAAACCGTTGTAATGTATAGTAGTTTTTATAAGGTTCAGCTGTTTTGCTAAGATTGTGGTGCTTTCATAATTACATAATTAATCTAGTGAACAGCAGGTCTTCTTTTAAGTCTCTCATAATGAAGATTTACAGTTTACACTCTGAGCAGATGTTGCTGTATGCGATAAAAAAAGACAATGCTACTCTTCCATTTGGTGACTCAGTCCATAACTGAGCTTTTAAATTTTTAGTCATCTTTTGGACCAAATCCAATCAAGCGCTCCCACTCATTTTTTCCCAAGAGGCACCACTTGAATGGGGATCCCGCTCCAGCTCTGACTTTCAGCACGCTAGAGACACAGGCTGTACTTTCAAAGACTATACACTTCATCAAACACACCAGTGAAGGTAAAGGGGATGATGAGCCCACTCACATATATGCAGCACTACTGGCACCATTACCAGTTTATCACATATAATTTCTTCAGCTCTTGACCTTTGACCCCTCCCTAGGGCTGTGTTTGTACAGAGGGCAATGTGCCACTGTCTGAACTGTCTGTCTGAAGCCTTCCTAGGGGGACACGGTGGTATTTGCAGGAGAAATATAGTGCTTAAGCCACTGGTGGCTAATCCACCCTTGCGCCCAGCATGTGTTTCTGTGTGCATGTCTATCATTCTCAGTCCTCTAGTGTTTTATTCATGCTGCTCATTAGCCAGACAATGGCCACTTAGGATGAAATGCTGCTCTGGCTAATATGTCAGCAAACCCCTGGAATGAAAGAAGGGAGGGCAGCAGTGGAAAGCAGCATGCTTAGACACAAAGAGGAGGATGGACCACAAGGAAAGTGGTGAACGTAAAGGGAATGAGTGACAGTCTATGGACAGCTTGAGAACAAAAGAGACAATGTGTTTAACAAATGCAGAGGGGCTCTGCATGTGTTCTACTGCAACAATCCCTGCATAAAGAATGAATAAAACAACCTGTCTTTTTGAACAGTGACATTATGAGCGAGCCCGATGAGTCAGATTGCTTTGACCTCTTGTACTTGTGAGACCTAGCAGAAGGAGGCAGTGCCACCACTCCATTTATGTACCAGCCACACCGCTGCAGCCCTAAACTGAGGCACTAACTTCAGCCAGTGCATGCTGTCTTTCCTCCGTTACATCACTGCATCTGGAGGCGGGAGGTGGGGAGGAGTACAAGATTAATGATGGTGCTAACCGCATATTTATCATCCGGCTGGAGAGTAATACGACACCTTTCTAATCTGAATATATTTCATTTGGCTGTTATGGTACTCAGCCCTGGGCCCCATGTATGTGTGTATGTGTGCGTGCATGCTTGTACCTCTGCTGCATCACAAAGGTGTATTTGAATGTTAATCATATCTGCAAGAGTTTGTGCATGAAAATGCATGTGATTGTTAAGGAATGAGTGTACTGTGATACCCAACAACCACCATAAACGCTTGTACTATCTGCCCTGGCAAAACAGCCCTGTGGTAATTAGATAAAGATGAAGTTCCTCTTCCCAGCCCACTGGGGACATGCTCCCCGAGATCCTCTCCTCTGATACTCAGACACCCTATCAGGCAAACTCCTTTTGTTCATCCCGCTCTCCATCTTTCCTCAATCTCATACTGCTCCTTTCTGGCACACAGCAGAAAATCAAGATGGACATCTCCGCAGCAGAGACGAGGAGATAGGGAATATGCAAGGCCAAGATGGGGTGGATATTGGGCTTTCAGCTTTGCTGTCACTGCAGTTGGTAAATTATATTGTAATATCAAAACAGTGGACATGCAGCCGTGGCGACATTAAGCATCTAATCAGGATACTTATGCATTTAATTTGTCAGTTACATTGTAGAGCATTACCCAGCTGATATTGGGTCTATTTAGCAATGTATAAAGAACAAAGCCCAGGTCATGGTTCAGTACTGAGAATACGAACATTTAACTCCATAGCCAATCACAATCAGTCACACGATAGAGTCTGAGTCTCAAGCTACTCTTTGTACTCAGGAATCCTCATCTTAGCCATTCAAGTGTAGTGCATACAAGCCTATGGTATCATAGCAGTGACAAGGACGTTGAAATTTTATGCTGAAAGGGAAAACACACATGGCCATGCTTTTCACACAAAGAGGTTTTCTTTATGAGATTGTCTTGCTTTCCTGTGTACCCATTGCCAATCTGCTACTTATGTAAGTAAATATATTTCAGGCTCTCAATCTTATTGTGAGCTTCACTGTAATGCAACAAAAGGAGAACAGGAGATACACAACGATTTTTCATCTGAGGGATTTGGATAAGTCATCCTAGCCACTAACCAGCCAACCCGTGCTTAAAACTGCAGCAGCTCCTTGCCCACCTTATACCATCTCCTTGTTTCTTGGGATTACATCGATGCTAGCTAGTCTGTCTCCAAATCAGGAACATCATAGGTTGCTAATATTGAGGAGATGGCTTGGATTCGCCTTTACCTGAAACATGTAATGTTGCCAGATACACAAAACAGCTTACAATGTGATATGAGAATATGGTTCAATTTGCAGCAGTCCAATCAAGTGTTTTTCCATTAGCATGAACCATCTCTGCCGAGCCGAGGCGTGCGCAGTGGAGCTGTGCTGCTCCCAAGTCAGTGCCACTGCGCCATAAAACACCATGTTTATCTTTCGCACTGTGGTCATGTGGGGGAAATGTGAGCTGCTGAGGAGCGACACGGTTCACAGTGTCATTGTGCCAACTCAGCTCGATTAAAGCAGGCTGACCTGTGCTGATGGAGAAACACCAAAAGACACTGGATTCACTTTTGAGTTTGTTAAAATTGGTGGTTCAGGGACCTGATTGATCACCTGTTATGTACAAGATCCAGGTTAATTTCTTAACCAGCTTAGGAACCTTTTCACCCTGCATCAAGTCAAAAAGGGGTCTGGTGGTAGAACAGCACTGACTTGTGATGTTTCAGTGTCCTTACAGTTATGAGCATCTTTGGCTAGAACCATTCCCCATCACAGAGATCATATGAATCCCCAGAGGGAGGGGCAATTTATCTGTAGCAGTAAGCAGCTGGTGTCTGCCCCAAAGACTCCAACAGCCCGACAGCTAGAGTTGCCACTTCAGGAAACAAGTCAGACATGCAAGAAGCCAACTGCCAGTGTCCCCGTGACCCCATATATAGAGATGAGGTGGCAAAGAAGAGTTGCTGGGTCACTGAAATAAGGTCAAACTGTTTATCAGTAAACTATTTGGGTTTAGCATTCTACTCTAATGACTGCTGTTGAAAATGAAATGAACAGGGGCCCCATGTCATCTAGAGTCCACCTCTTTCCATTGATTTAGCCCTGGTCATTGACTACCACAGGACTAAGCTAGAATTATTATCTGAACTGACATGACCCAGCACTGAAATAGTCAGACAGTCATTTAGAATTGCAAATGAATCTGTGGCCAGCCAAACATGTAAAACAGTACAGAGAATGAATAACAATTTCATTGCACTGTAATGTACTGGCCCTACATTTGGTCACACTAGCTCTGAAGAGCTTAAAATCTCCTTTTGAAGTCAATCTAAAATTTCTTTTTTTTTTTAAATTCTATCTGACCTCTACATCGGAATCTCAATTTCAGTGGTAAACATCACAATGAATAATGGGATTATCATAGTTGATGTAACACAGATAAAACAATACATATCATTCTACTATCTCACATCTTGTGCGACAAAACTGCTTTTGATGTGGTGCTGTAAACCTGGGGGCTGACACTGACAGGCATCATGAAAGCACATGTTTGACGGCTGACGATGGCGGTGGCATTAACTCGCTTGTTGTCCTTTGTTGTTGGGCTAAAGGAAACTGAACAATAACTCTGAGCTTCACAATGAAGGGAAATGTTCTAGCTTTGTAGTGTTTTTGTTTTATCATCTGTGCATAGCCCAGTGTTCTCAAATGTTCTCCATTAATTTGTAGCTTTATTTGTCTGGAATTGACAATGTTACCCAAAAATAGAAGATAGAACAACTGGAGCAAAATTTGCATTAATTTAAGACAAGAATTGTATATAACAAGCAAGGGGTGAATGCATTAGTGTTACTTTTTATATAATTTTTTTATTAAGTAAATACAGCAGGATGATAAAATCCTGCTTTAAAATGTGAAATATCAGCACCACAGAACTCATTAATTTTGGATTTGCTCACAGTTGGACAGCAGAAAAATGTCTACTGAGCTAACTCATACAGTACATACAGAAGTTGTTCACCAGTTCAGTTACAGAAAAAGGTTACCGTTTTGATTTAATAGCAAATTTTCATCAGGTGGGATCAAAAGATATTTTCAGTTCATCTAGTTCAGTCAAGGGCAGATGAACTAAAAATTGCCATAAATTCACACAGTCTTAGAAAGTGACACCTTAATCTAGAGATGTAGCACACTTCTCTTCTGCGGAAAGTTTTTGCTATTTAGTCATGACTGTCAATCAGTTTCTAAAAGTGAATTTGTATCTGATTTATTTGCACTATCATTTGCTAAATAGTCAAAGTGCAATGTAAATAAAAAGCAAGCTAGAGACCTTCATGCTAACAAGGTAATCCTTGAATTCAAGGTTAGTGTCTGCTGCAGTTCCAAAATGCGCACACAAGCATATGCACACCCACATCCCATACACATAGACAGACGCTCAGACACATGCACACATAAATGCATGCACAGACAAATACGTTTCTCTCCCTGTAGTTCTCTCCTTGGCAAAATCTCAGTGCCAGTCTCTTAATGAAATGCTCAATTAGGGTCTTTAAATAGGTAATTATGCAGTTCCTAATCCCCTAGCTCCTGGGCCCTATCTCATTTAGATGACACTGGTGCAGGCAAAACGGGAGGGGCAGACACAGGGGCCTTAGATTCTGTCATCAAATCTCGTCCATAGTGGCACGGGCAGCCCTGTTAATGATAAGGCACATCCAAGCAGTCAGTCAACAGCGACTCCCAGTGAGGGCTACTGACAGCACTGGAGATGGCAATGTCAGGCTTGACGTGTCTTTATCATGTTTGTGAGCGTTCGGGGGTGGATTGCACTGGGTTGGGCCAGCTTGTACGAAGGTTTCTAAGACAGTGTTCCGTGGAGAGCGAGAGTAGCAAAGGTTTATATGCATTTTGCAGATGATTAACAAGTTAATTTTATGTGAAACAAGGACAGAGGGAGAGAAAATTATTTCCAAATGTCAAACAGTACACTGAATTTGATGCCAGGCATTGACAGAATGGGGCTGATTTTGTGTACTGACATTTGTTTGAAGGTAGAATTTGATTTGAATTTTAATCTCCAAACGGTGGCAGGAGAAAAGGACCTATTCATTCATTTTCAGCAACGTAATAAAATGTCTCGCTCAAGTGCTACAATATACCATCACTGACGGGGAACTGCTCTTATTTGGTTGCTAACGTAGCAATGGCAAGCATTTGTCTTAGTAAAACGACAATTGTTGCTTTTGCCTCGGGGTGAGCCATTGCTTTTTCTTGACTGAGTTGCACAAGCAGCCTGCTCTGCCTTTCATGAGAACAATAGCTTAGGTTGGCTAAAACACCTTTCAAGGCTATCCAGGACAAAAAAAGAAACATGTAGCTAGGTTTTCAAATCTATTAATCAGCAGTGCCCACTATGAAGTGCTTAGTAAACATTAGTAAGGCTACTTAGTAAGGATACCTCTGAAATACTGAAACAGCTTTCTGAAATGCTACTCATCCCTACCTAGCATGTCCTTTGACAATCTCATCAGAATAAGTAGGGAAAAGCAGAAACAACACAATTTCACCTCTGTGTGTATTCAGCAAAAACAATCTCCAATCTGTGATAATATTTATGTCGTGTTGCCCTCCCTGTTGGCAATGATTTATTTTCATGCAAAAAGCTTTGATAAACTGCTGGCTCCAATGTTGCCTGTCTGTTCTTTCAGGCTTTCTTATCAAATCTCGGTCACAGCAGAAACATCAGCACATATAATACACTGAAAAATAGGAAGCGCTGTCTGTGTCCTCATGGACACTGATTTGAATAACCTTTTCTCTGTAAATACTTTGACTAGAGTGAGAGGGGATCATTTATGCACTATTTGAAGCCTGTCGATAAAACACACTACTCATACTAACACAGCAGCTTTTTCACTTTTTAATTTATCTTAGATTAGCAATCTAAAAATCAACTGCCTATTAAACAGCGGCACAAGAACCACTTAAGAAATCCACATGGATTGACCCTAAGGCCTGATGACAAGTGCACTTATAAAAGCATCTGCCGCATCACCTTAGGTAAAAGATAGCATTCGGTGTGCTAGGCTAATTGAGGGGAAATTCGTCCACTGCTTCCTTATTGCACTATTGCAACTATAATATAGCGTTACATTTTAGCTCAGGGTATATTGAGGCAAATTAGCATTTAGATAATAGGAGCCACTTGGCATTTTAATTATTTTGCTGCCCTATGAGTGTAGTGTGTATGCCCCAAGTGCCTCCTTACATCCTTCATGTATGCCTAAGTAGAGCATTTACATACCAAACGGCTTGGCTTGTGTACCAAAAGCCACTAAAATGTCACTACCACACAATGTACCTTGGTGTCCAATTGTTTTGAAAAGATAAGAAGGCATATTGTTGTTGACTTATGCCATATGTATTCCCAGAGCTGTTATTTTCAACCGAACTCCATTTTGATGTTTGCTGCCACGTTGGAAAGTAGCAGTGGAAGTGTGGTTGTGTCTGTTTGAGGGCTCTGTACTTTCCATAAAACGACATGAGCTCAGGCTGGGAACAACCTCCCTCTCGCAGTCCTTCCTTTCTCTCATGTTGTCTGCCTCACGGAAGTCAGATTATTCATCCTCCCACAGACCGTTGCTGTGTTGGGGGTAGATGTCAAAGTGCCAGGAGCATGTGGTGCAAAGGGTATGCATGCCTGCTCTCTGCCTGTATGTGTCTGTTTGGGCACATTTTAACGCCTGAGTTTACATTTGTGAGTGTGCGTAGGAGTTGAGTGTTTTAGGTTGTATCTATTTGACTGGATGCAGTCCTGATCGTGATTTTAGACTTTTAAAGGTGGGAAGAGTTTCTTTTTTTTATTTTTTACTTCATGTCATTTTCCCAGTTCCTTCCCTGCTGAAAACAATGCCTTTAGACTGATAAAGCGGCTCCGCAACTACCTTCTCTTCTTAGGCAGCACCTGCCCCCCCACCCCCAGCCCTCATGCTTCCCCTCCATCTCTCTCACACTGCCTGTGTTAGGTGTACAAGCACAGACAGAGCGTGAGAAAAGCTGGCAGCAGAGACACATCCCCTTGCTTTGCTCTCTCTGCCTCTCCCTCTCCTGTTTTCTACCATACAGTGCACCCTCCTTTCCCTCCCTCCTTCCTCACCTCCTTCATGTTCCTTTCCTCCTCTCCTTTCTCTCTCTCTGCCTCGTTGCTCCCCTTATCCATTATATTTCCACCCCTCTGCTCCACCCTCCTCTCACTCCCCCTTCCTTTTTTCTAGTTCATAATATGTAACATGATTTAGCCCGCCCCTGTTCATGCGGCGTAAATTTAATCCCAGCCATTCCAGGTTGGCTGCTGCTGCATCTACTATTTTTCTCATTTTCCCCCCATCCTGCCACACACACTGCTCCTGGTACAATAGACTCCTCAAGATTCTGCCTGTTTGCATGATAACAAGTTCTTTCCCTTTATATTAAATGCTGATGTGCAAGGTCAAGCACAACCCAAGTGATACACGCTTGTACTATAGAACCTGCCCACACTGTTACAAGCAAACATAGCACAAGAGAAGGCCAACGAGCAAGCCAGCAATTGGTGTTGCAGCGGATATACCAGTTTCATGGTATACCACGCTATGAAAAATAACGATTATACAAAGGGCATTTGGTTATTGCCAGTACTGAAGAACAAAAAAATGCAATGTGTGTGCGCCTTTCTTCCCCGACTGCCTGTCAGACTCTGCAAGGGGCGAGAGAAGGAAGCTTATAGCCCTATTGTCAGAGGTTTTACAAACCAAGCAATAGATTAAAAGGAAAAAAAGCCAAAACAGATTAATCCCACTGTTAGGTATTTTTAGTCAGATCGATATTGGATAGATACTTTATGTATTAGAAATGTTTAGTGGAGATAGGATGTCTAGTTAGACTGTTAAATGCTTAGTCATGCTTATGAGTTTCTACAGGGTACATCTGGTCAAGGATAACTAGAGAGAAGAGTTGATGACTGTCAGCAGACAGGGTGTTTAATATTATTATTATGACGTGTATAACTGTAGCCTTAGCCATAATATGTTCTTATGTTTAAGTCACGACATGTTACTAGAGGCCGTGAGAATGTTTTTAGCTACACACCACTTAACCAACAGACACACACACACACACGTTGATTTGCTTCATGTTTTGATTAGTGCTATGGCCAGCTGCAAAGCTGGCAACAGAGACGTCTCGGTTGATGTTTCTGTGTAGTATGGGGCTAGCCCAACCGAAGGGATATAATGTATTTGGGTTCAGGGTCTTTCCTCTACCAGCTGCCTGTGTGCAGTTTGGAGGTGCAAGATGCCTGAGCGTGTAATGTTAATTTTTGCCTGTGTTCATGGAATAAATCAGCACTGTTTTGTAGTTACTTGGACTGTCTCGTCTCTCAGAGTCAGTATGGTAACAAGTACCGGGTACAACACCACCAAAAGGCTGATTTTACTCTGCTGCCATTTTATCTGCTGCTCTTTGAAAGTACATTAGTGGCATCCATTAGCTCAATAGGAAGTGTGTTTACCAGTATCATCAAGGTCCAAGGAGGTGATGCAAACATGCAGACAAAGATGACATATGCTGCCTCAGTTTTTTACCCCCTAAACTTCCCAGTATGTCTAAAAATTGACCCAATAAGCTTGGTAAGCTTGCATGTGCAGTGTGTGTTGTGATACGTATTCAGGAAGCAGCACAACAAGCCACTGGGATAATCGGTCACTAGACTGCATGTCAGGGTCTTACACTATGGGGACCATCCATCTGATCCCAACAGCTACTGGCAAACGTGGTAGGAGTTTGAAGACAAGAGAGAAAGATGGGTGCAGAGAGAGAGAGAGAGTGGTGAGTGAGAAAAGTCAAGGAGAGGCCATTGAAAATGAAAAGAGCTAGCACAACGAGTGGGAGGAGGAGGAGTATTTGCGAGCTGATGCTACCTGGTCATTATAGTTATAGTGTATGTTCAAGGTCAGTTTGGGTGGGCTGAATTCTCATGAGGACACAACCCTGCTCTTTGCACCCAAACACAGTGCAACTCAATCTGTTTGACCTGTATTTTTAATAAGAAGTTGTTTTTGTAGAGGTTTGTGGTTTGTAAAGATGAGTAACCTGTATGTGCTATTCCTAATATTTTGCACAAAAGGCCGAATAATATAATTTGATTAATGACAAACTGGGTGGAAAATTCTTGTTTTACACTGTCTGCAGCGTGGCATTTCAAAGTCCAGATCACTTCGCTGACAAACTGGGGGGTGAGGTGCTGTTGAAATCTCTGGGCACTAATTTTCCATGGACAAACAATTGAGCTGGGATGTGATAGCTTCCTTGTCCTACAGCCACAGCAGGTGCTTTTAAACCAATTATTAGACAGACAAATGTCATCAGATCCAATTAGCTTCCTGCTGTGCTTTTCATGTTGGGTGAGCCATTCATAAGAAAAGAAGATATAACCAAAGACATCAGCTACACAATTGGGAGCACTTGCTTGTCAAAAATTAGTCAGGCTTGCAGGCAGAACTGTAAACCCTGACTTTCTCAAAACAGAAAGTCAGGCAGTACAACTCAAAGGATACTGAATGACGGTGGCAGGATTGTTTGAGGGAGGTCAGGGGAGGCAAGAAGGGAGGGTGAAAGCAAATAAATAAGTAGAGCAAATAAACTCCTCTCCTGGTTGTCAGGGAACTTCATGGTGAGGCTGCACTTGAGGACATAGTTTAGCTTAGCCTGAGGTTACACATGCCGGCTGATCAGGAGCGATGTGTGAGAAACAGTCTTGTCACTCGTTCTTAAATGATACCATTGTGGGCAGAAGAACAAAGTAGCATTGGAGAGTAAAACAGAGGAAAAACAAACACGAGGAAAGCATAAGGGAAAAGAAAGACAGGGACTTTGTACAATAAGGAGAGACTGACAGACTGTATGCTGTGGTATTAACGAAAGTAACAGAAAAAAATAAATACGACGGCTGTAGCTAGCATGTAAAACACATCGTGACTGAACCGTCTTGATGAGGAAGTGGGGATTTAAAAAGGAAACTAGTGGCTATAGATTTATGTGGGAGTGCAGCTGTGCCTTTGATGAGCTTGTTTTATAAATCTGGCCATATGATTTTTAAAAGCCCTGGAAGCACCGTGAGTGGGTGCCTTGGTACAGGCAGTCATGTTTCACTCTCCCCATTTGCTGTTAACTGAGGGGAAATGCTAGAGCACAGCAGCCTGTTCCCTTTTACCGCATATGCCCTTTGACTCTGAGGCTGATACGACTGGAGAGCATGCCCTGCCACTTTACAGTCCCTAAACATGCCTACAATCTTCAGTCATCTCAGAAAGAGAGATTGCTGCTACAACAAGAATTCTCCATGTTTTACAAGAAAAAGAAAAAGGCAAGGGTCAAAACTGAGGGTAGGTCAATAACACCTTCAACTATTACACAGACAAAGAATGGAGAGTGGAAAGTTATATATAGCTACTGTGTATTACTCTAAGTAATTTACCCTAGTTGTTATTCAGTAGATAATGTGTGCAATGACACATTCATGCCCAGTCTTGCTATTTATTTATTTTCTTGCTGGTAAAATGTGGCCAAAAACTGGTAAAATGTAATTTTTTAATGTAGAATTTTGAATATAATCCCAAATTATAATTTAGGAAAATCTGGAGTATATCAATAGCGATGTACTATGCATATTTTTTTGGACACGCAGCCAAGTGCCGACTTGTGAATTTCAATACAGGTTCATCAAGATTAAATGTCTGATAACAC
This sequence comes from Monopterus albus, assembly GCF_001952655.1. Classification (NCBI taxonomy): domain Eukaryota; kingdom Metazoa; phylum Chordata; class Actinopteri; order Synbranchiformes; family Synbranchidae; genus Monopterus; species Monopterus albus. The sequence goes on from NW_018127993.1 coordinate 1,276,647, forward strand.
TCTTCCAACATAACATGCTTTATTCCCTGGTTGACGACTATTGTGCCTTCATCAGGGTGTCATGGGGGAGAACAACTTAATCACATATTATGTCAGTAGGAAATGACTCATCTCCATCTTGGGTCCCCTCACTGCCACTTAACTTGAGAACAACAGCTAAGCTTCAGAAGCTGTTTTGAAGCAGAGTCCCTCTCTCAACATCAGGACAAAGTCAAAAACAAGAGTTCACAGAGATCATTCAGTACCAACACAGTGTGCTCACCGCTATACCCCTGTATATAGCTGTAGTATCAAAGTGTGTGTGTGTGTGGTGTGTGTGTGTGTGTGTGTGGGTGAGGCGGGGGAATTATTGCGTTCTTTAATTCTCCTAGTCTGGAGGGAAATAGAAAGTCCTGCCTCATAAAGTGAAGCAAATTCTTATTTGCTCTGCCTGACTGCACATGATACTAGGCAACTTTTTATAACACAACGTCGTATGGATCACATCCTTAATAGTTTCACCGCGCTCTGTCCTTGCATGTGTTGTGCTAATTATGGAGCGATTGGCCTTAATAGATCTGGTGGCTGCTTTGCTCTTTTAGGATAACATACTGTAACTCCACTACTTCCTTGAAGTTCACTTCAGTTTGTGTGTGGACCTCAAATTAAAAGCACCCCCTTTAAAAATTCCCTGAAGCTGGCCAAAAATAAATTAGTCAAGCTTGCACGAAAGATGAGCATAATGTGGTAAAACTGCTTTGCTCAAACCCATCTTGAATTTGTTAAATATGGCACCACCAGTAGCATTCTCGTGTCAGCGTTTGTTTCCAATGGTTTGCACTTAGTTGCCAAAATATTACAACATGTGGGAGAACATGGAAAAACAACTGGCATTAAGCTGATGTTGTGAACCTGCTGCTTTGGGGAGCTCGTAACTAGTCTGCATTCTTTCCCATATCAAGTTTGCTTGCTGCT
>NW_018127993.1:1277919-1310860 GCF_001952655.1 Monopterus albus
TTTTTTTTTCCCCCCCCCCCCCCCCCCCCCTTTTTTTTCTAATTAACAGTGTGCATGTTGTCAGGCTTTGTTTAATAATGCATGATTGCTATCAGTAGCAAAATCCTTTGAATGAAGCACCACTGAATGGAAACACAATAATACCACTGGGGGCTCAGGAAGAATGACAAGATTGTGTGTGTGTATTTTCTATTGTAATAAATGTTCAATGGAAAGAATCAGTGCCACCAAATGTATGAAAGCAAAGGCATAGAGTGCAACGCAAAATGGCCATGTTGAGGATAATATGGGTAATGGCGGTTCTGCCTTGCAGAGATGATTTTTATATGGACTAATAAAAAAAAGGACAGAATAAGTTTATGTAATTACACATGCACATGTTTCATACAAAGAATCTGCAATATTTAGGCTAAATCTATTGTCAGGTAACAATGCAGCTGGCAAACTGCTGCCTTTCTGCCAGGTCTGGCAGGTGGCTTGTCCCCGCTCAGCACATTAGGAAGCAATCTGCAGTGTCATTTTCCTGTAAAAAAAAATTAACACCACAAATCAACACCAAATATAATTGCTTTCATTTTTAGTATAAATCAAGGTTGCAGGGGAGGGTGTTTTAGCTGTGCTTACATTAGCTCCCCCTTCTATTTACTCACACAGCACAGCCTCAGTCTCACTGGCGGTTACACAACATACAGATGGTTTTGTTTGCCGCCATCAGCACGTGTGTGTGTGTGTTGGGGTGTGTGTGGGCATGACGGGCACAGAGAGGGGGAAGGGCAGCTGAGGGCCGTTTGTTGTGTGCTGTTTAATATGTCATTATCGAAGTTCACACGTCATTAATTAACTCAAAGGCTATCGCTTAGCTTTGAAGGGGTAGAAGCGTAAAACAATAACCATGGGAGACAGACAGCTGTACCTGTACCAGCTACTCTGCAGCTTCATCCCCTCACACCCTGCTCAGGGTTTTTCAGTCCACTCAATTCTAATCAAATCCACAGTCACTACAAACACCACTCATGTGAAAATACTGTTTAGTGTGCTCAAATTTATGTATATGTATATGAATTTGTGTTTGCAAAAGTGTGTGTTGGTGGTGTGAGCGGGGGATGAGATTGCCTCAAATTGATTCCCTTCGCCACACGTCCCCCGCTCTTACATTGCCGCTAGCCCCACGGCGTTTGGAGACAGGTAGTCGTGTCTATCTCCCCCCAACACAAATCGAGTGTGGCAGGTGCGCTATCTTCTCGTATTTTCTGCCATTTATAGCCCACAGAAATGAATGAGGGAGAGCCAGAAGCGAGAAAGAGGATGATTGGTAACAGGGAAATGAGGTACTTTGTCATCATCGGGCCTACTGATTGGGCTTAGGGGGGCTTGTTTTTCCTTTTTTCCTTTTTATTGTGTGGCAGTCAAATTTGCAGATAAACAGACCAATAAAATTTCTAGCAAAAGCATTTGTATGTACAGTTGCTGTCGCCTAAACAGATGGTTACTAAAACTGCAGATTCCCAAAATGTCTAGAGATCTGACATTTTGTGTGTTTGATCTCATGGTACATGAAGTATCTGAAATGTCATGATACACAGACTGTGTACTTGTCCATCACCAGCAGCTGAAACAGCAGGATCCTGCAGAAGGATGCAGGCAAACTTGCTAGCATGCTAACCAGCAGTAGGGTAGAGCTCACACACGGTTTAGCTGGAAGCCGTGGTACAAGGCTAAAGACTACCGCAGAGCATCCATCACTAAGGATCAAGCTCTGGCTTAAGCTAATGGATGGCAAGGGAGAGTTGGTGTGCAGCTAATACTAGCTCACTGTATCACATTGATTTTCACAGCCTTGTAGCAGCCCTTTGATAAAGGCAGAAACATGAATGGTAACACCTGGCCACTCTGTCTTATAGATTTTGTTTGTTTGAGCAGGGCTGGATAAAAGAGTGCATGCGATAGAGTGATAAAAATGTGTATATGTGCTGAAGCTAAGCTACTCCATCATTTTACAAGAACACTTAGAACTATTAAAGCCTCTACTAAGGATGAAATGTGGTGTAAGATGCACCAATATGGCTTTAGATGCACTGGTTTATTGAAAGTGCCTCAAAGACAGTTTGTCTTGCATTGTACTTTAAATAATCAAGAAAGTCTCAGGTCTCTAAGTGGTACAATTTACTTGAGCTCCCAGACGAATAACTACAAAATACCTTTCAGCTTTTATGACCATTTTATTTATGTGAAACAGATATCAACTGATTTGAGGAGGATTTGAAATGTACTCTTACTCTGGAGCACATTTAATTGGTATTCACAACAAAACTGTACTAGTTCACCCTTTCATCTGTGTGGTTTCTCCCACTCTTTTATACACGTGCACACAAATTGTGAGGTGACTATTCCATTTAAAGAACTGTCAGAACATACCCTGTGAGCACATCAGCCTCTTCCTATCCTCTGTCAGCTCCTACTGAGGCAGTGTGGGGGTATGTCAGAAATGTGCAGGGATAGATAAAACCCAAGGAGCCAAACAGCTTTGTTTCATTCAGTCCCCCTCTCTCTTTTTCCTCTCGCCTCCTCCCCGCTCCCTCTTCCTATCCCCTCTTTGCCTTGCATAGGCTGTGAATACCCTGCATCTGAGAAATCAGACCAGACTGACTCACAGGGCTCTGTGAGCCAGCACCACTGAGGCTGCCAAAGCATGCCGGTGCCAAGCTGTCCCACCATGCACAGAGCCAGACCCACGCTGCTGCTGCCGCTGCTGTTTGTCCTGGGTCTGCTTCTCCACCTCGCCGACGCGCAAAGTAAGTGGATTGCTGGCTTTCACGTGTTGGATTGGCCATGGGATAGCAAGGTTGGAACTGGTTTCATTACCAGACATATAAACACTTCACGTAGCACAGGTGTAACTACATGAATCTACATGAGACGCACACGGCTGATACACTGGGGTAATATTACCATAAATTCAAATGCAATATTCAATTCACTGAGGTTGACATCACCGGTCTGGAAGCCAAATGTGGTCCAGTATGTGACTTAAACAAGTGAAGTGAAAACCTGATAGTTATAATTCTGAAATTAACATTTCATTCATAAGTTGGATTTTTCAGTGAGAAGTATGAAATGTTATACATTTTTAATGAGAACTATTTTTGTGTTTTACTGTATCTTTGGATGTGTTACTTCATTTTCATGTTCATTCACGTGTTTAAAAAATATCAGCATCCTCTAGAATCTCGTTAAACTCAAAACTGGCTTTTGGCAAGTACCAATTCTAACCTCTACTTCTGTCTCCCGCACACCCACCTATGTTTTACATCTCACAAGACATGTGCTCAAGTCCAAGTACTTTTTTTTTCTGCTGCAAAAAACAATGATGTGAACCAGAAATTCTCAGGCCTCAGCCAAAAATCTCATCGTGAGAAGTTACTGGAATTGAGTTACTTGACACCAGACACCTGCCCACTGATGTGTAATAACAGTTTTCAAACCTCATTGAGCTCCGGTCCTGTACCACAGCATCTCCCCTCTGCCACCCGCTCTTTTTTAAACTAAGATCTATTAATCATTAGCTTCTGGAGTCACAAATGGATGAATAAAAGTTTTATTGCTCCCTTTGCACCGACCAAAATCCTCTCAGTTCAGTTGAATATCTTCGAATGAAGGAATCATTCACTCAAGGTCATATACAACGAAGCCAGGCAAAGCAAAATAGATGGGTGAGATTTTCAACTTTGTGCTTGAGAAATGTTCCCTGCAATCTGCTCAAATGTGTTTTATTTTTCTTCTCTGCCTCCCACCACATATGTCTCACAGCAGGGGAGAGGCAAATGGGGAAATGTATTCTCCGTTTATCCCTCATTTTATGTGCTGCTCCACGATTTATTGACACAATTTAATTAGGGGACTTTCTCAAAATGGCATTAACGGTCAAACATTACCATTGAGTGGGCTCTTTAGGAGCTATCTTCTCAGAAACTCCTATATTCCACAATTTAGCGTCAATTTACATAACATTTTGAAAAAACAAACAAACACTTCTGCCAAAACCTTTTCCTAGACTACTGTCTTGACCGAACTTCCACTCTCACGTCCAGACATTCCACAGCCACATCTGAGAGCAAATATAACTGAGACCTCCACAAGTGCAGTCAACAGCCTCCAATTTTGACACCTCTGTGCTCACCATGCCTCCAACCCCCCAGTGCCTCCCTATAGCCATCTGGCTCTTAGCAGCAGCTGCTACCCTGTACCACCATAGTTAGACAGCTGTGATGGGTCATCATTTCAAAGCCAAAACAAACCTACCATGAGGTAGCCACAGAGGCTGTCTCTTAATGACAGAGGGTGTGTGGGAGTCAGGGAGGTCACAGAAATGAGGTGCGTGTCCTGTCTGCAGTGAAGGTATGAGAGCAAGTGCCTGCTCCTAGCCAGAACCACTTTAGAAAGTACATATTAGCCCTGGGAGTTGTATTCGCTCCATTCTGCTCCTGCAGTGCCTGATCACCTGTGTGCACGTGTTTGTTCCTATTCTTCCCAACTCCCTTCTGTTGTTTTTCTTCCTAATCGCTCTCTTGCCAATTTCCTCCTCATTTTCTATATGAGCTTTTTTCCCCCCTTACTGCCTCTCCGCCTGTGTTTGTCTTCCCCCAACTTCTTCCCTTGCTGTTTGGAAGTGCTACAACCCCCTTTCAGCAACTCAGAAGCTCCTAATTTTCCTCAACTGTGCTGCTGCATATGCATAACCAACCCATAGACTCTGCCCACGAGACTCTCTCCCCATCTGTGGTGTGTACAGAGGACCAAAAAGACCTCCACTCAATTTAGTTTGTTCCAGACCAACCCCTCAGCACTAAAATCCAAACTGAATTTTTGAAGGGAAAGCTGCCCTCTGTTGGTGCTCTGGAACCATTTGTGTGTGAGCTAGCCTCTGGCTGTGGACACGGTGGAGGATATGATGCACGCGAGAGCAGAAAATGGCTGAGTCGGCCTGCTCAACAGATGGCACAGTACTCTGAGCCAGTCCTACTTGCCACCCCACACAGTGGACACCGCAGCCTCCTCTCAGGAAAAACGCCAATCAGGCTCCTTAAACACACATTTTTGTTAATGTGTTAATGGGAGTGCTACCAAATGTGTTGATTCTGCAAATGCTTCCATGGGAAACCTGTATCTAGCTGAGAGGAACATAATGCAGTCAAAACTCATCTTAGAGGATCATGTTTGGTCTTGGTCTGGTTTCACTCTTTGGCCTTCTCTTGGTTGCTCTTTCTGGTTCTCTCCTTCACCCCCCGCCCCCTTCAAATGCAACCCATTTAATTTGTGTGGCAAATTGGGCTTGGCAGTAGCTTGAAAGAGGGTCATAATTGTCCCTGGTGAGCTAAGGGGGCAGAGCATGAGAAGGGATGAGCAGGGAGACAAACAATTCCTCTGTGTCTTCCGCTGAACAGTAATGCAAGGAAGCATTTCACCAGGACAGGGATGAAGCAGAATAAAACTTTGATGTGGGAATGAGCGCTATATTACTTGGCTGGTCATTAACGCAACAGATTGTTTTACGAGCCCAGCGCTGATATGAACCAAAAGAAAACCTGCTGTTAGAAGTTAGCATGTGAACAGGAAGCAACTCCTTAGCTTTCAGCATGTGACTGAGCTACCACATATTCACATCAACCTATAATGACTGAGCTACAAAGGCTGCTGAACTGCAAAAGAGAAAGCTGCCAATGGATTTGAGAATTTATTTTTTCCTTAATGAACAAAGTCATATAAAAATGCAGTTTTAAAAATGATAGACAATAGAAGCTGAGCTGTGTTTGGAGGGAAACCGACTAACAAACACTCGCACGCTTCATAGCTTGCCACACCTCGTGCTGTGTTGGACAATGTCAAACCTTGGGCCCAACAGTGTTTGAGCTGATTCCGTCCATGGTTGGTGGATGGCGTGGTGAGCCTCAGACAGCCAGCACGCTTCTCTTTAACACACCAGTGAGTGCTGACAGACTCCTCCAGCCTCTCTAGCATTAAAATGTTAACATCCAAACCTCACCTCTCTCACTTGTCCTTATTTATTCAGAAGCATGCACACACATCCACAGGCCACTAATGTAGGCACTTTTGAGCCAGAAAATCAAAAATGAACCACATGGGATGAAAACAGCAAATATCTATTGACACAGCACTTTATTCTGAGCCACCGCAGTGGGGGCACGGCAGGTACAAAAAAAATTACTCACATTTTAAGGCAACAGCAACATATAGACTGTCACTTTGTTCAATAATATTACTTTATCTTTTTTTCATATGCTGAATTAAAATTGGACTCCTTCTGCAAAATGCATAGAAACAAGTTACACATCTATGATCCAAGAGCATGTGTTGCTTTATACCGTAAAGACTAATTTGGTTAGCAGAAAAACAGTAACAATCCAGCAGCATCTCCCTATTGGATCTAGCATTTTGTGCCTGGAAAGTAATGATCATAATCACAACCTGTGGTGTTTGCATATCAGGTGATACACATACAGTATAAAGAAAAACATTGGTCTGCTACCAACACATGCAGATGAACGGGCAAGTCTCAAATATATGCAGACACACACACACACACCCCCCTAAACAGAATCACCTTGTAGCAAGTCCAAAAGCTAACAATCCTCTACTCCCAAGATGACATTAGGCTGTGTGTGTTTTATTCATGCCTGACCTAATATGAATTATTGTAAAATAGTGTTGTATTTGCATATGAGCTTCCAGGCTGTACTGGAATTAGCATTTTTACAACAGCTCAAATTAAATCCCTCTGCTTAATTTGCCTGCATGCTAATGTGATTTAAATCAAGTCTATTCCATTCCCTTTTCCACTCATACCCACACAGTGCTAACAGAAACCAGTCAGGGACATGAACATATTAGGTCAAATATATCAGGCGTTAATTCTTCTGTTGTGCATGCTAAAAGTTAAATCTGATAAATTATGTATTTATATGTTAGTGTTGGTGTTAAAATGAATGCCTGCTTAGGGGAAAGAGGAAGATTACTTTACCTGCTCTGTCAGTGGTAGGGGAATGAGTGGGGACTTACCTAAGAGGTTTTATTGCAAAGAGGAATGTGTAAAGCAAATAAGAGAGATGGGTTCATTGCACAGTAAAGTACTTAAAGGCAAGCAAGAAAAGAGAGTTAAGGATGATAGATAAACACCTAGAATATATATGTGCTTCCCTTGTCTTAACCAGCTCAGCAGAGAGTGTTTTTCTTCTGTCCTGTGACAGTGTAAAAGCAGGTAGTCTAGAGATCCTTGTCAGAGAACAACTCACATTGCTGTTGTGTTATTCTCTCCATGATTCACCACCCCAACTTTGTGATTCTTCAGGGAGCTAGCAACTCTCAGACCTATAAGCAACTCCACACACACACACTAAGTCAAGCACATACACTTTTATGAATGCACATTATGTACTATTTAGAGCTGCAGCCTACATACACTTCCTGGTACACATTTAATTAGACACATAAATAAACACAGCTGACATGTTTGTGTATCCACATAAAATGACATTACAGCACAAGTTGAGAACAGAACTCAGTGCTTTGGATCCAACTTTAATTCACCGCAATTCCCTCCGTCTAGCGCCTCGTTCATCATTCTGCCGGACACTGCTGAAGTGGAAATCTCATTGTTGGCTCCACTCGTTCATTTCAAAACATATCTTAGTACAGTGCATCTTTAAAACCAGCATCAACATCAATAGAGAGGAGAGAGTGCGCATCACATTCACACTGCAAATAAAAGTGGTGAAAACACTTTTGGCTGAGGAGTGCCAGCACTTAATTACCATCTAGTTGTTTGGATGAAGACCTTGTGACAAGACTGTGAATCTGAGATAAAACAGTGTTATCAGCGCCATGCAAGACGCTTCTTGCTCGCAGGTTGAGCTAAACAAGTAAGAAGTCATTATCATTTTCTGTGGCTGAAAATGCCTGTACCAACTCCTTGTCAACAATGTGCTGTGCAATTATGTTTAAAGGTTGCATCAGGCCCATTATTAACTCCATGAATGCTGATTTTACTGGCAACTACACCCAAGTGTATTATTTAAGGCCATTAGCCTTATCTATGGATTGTAGCCATTTTGCTGCAAACTTAAAGCACACAATTGCACAAAGCCCAGCAATTTTCACCACACTCCTGACCCTCCCTCTCTTAAGAAAAGCTGATAATCACATACAATATGGAGGTGTTGTACAGGCCCAGATGCAGGTAATTAAAGGCTAGCCCCCAGCTACCAGTGCTAAATCTAATTGCATTTATGTCTCCAAGACACTGACTTGAAAATGGTGGGGCAATACAACAATGTTGTAACATTCAGTTTCAGCGTGGGAGTACTGACAGAATGAAAGCACCATAATCCAAATTGTAAATCCACTGGTGTGGCAGTCAAACTCCCAGAACCCCTTTCTCTAAATCCATATATCTGAATACCGCTACATAAACTGACTGCGTCTATCATACTGTGTAATGACATGGATCTCCTGATGCGTCCTTTGAGTATTTGAGGTGTCAAAAGAAGGCCATGTTAATGCAGCACACCAGACTTAGACTACACACTGACTCTCACAAACACACACTCTCACACAAAGGGCACCACATAGCAAGCCTTTGAAACTGAGATCAGCCAGTGAGCTGAGCACAGTGCCAGCTGTTCTGCATCTGCTGGGCTTAGACTTGGCATGGTTATAGCCTTCCTGGCATATGTGCTAAATCTGATCACCTTTCATACACTACGCCAGTGAACTGTATAACAATGCAGGTGTTTCAGGACATTGCCACAGTGACAGTGCAATTAATAGATTAATGCAGTGGGATCACTGGACCAGTCAGGTCTGAAATACAACAGTGTTCACTGCAGAGATGATGTTTTACTGCAGTGTGCAGTCAGAACAATAAAGACAGAGTACATATAGTATCCTCTACACATGCGGTAAGACAGGAGAGTCATACTAAAACATCGGCAGTCCGCTTTTGTGCACAGTACAAAACAGCTTGATTATAAAAGTGTTTTTGAACAACCTTCCTCAGAATTCATGCAACAACAGTATGTGGGGCTGTGCATGTGTGCTCATGTGGCTAACACCTGGCCCTAGGCCAGAGCTTTGGTCTCACTACAGGGGTCATAAGAATGCGACACATTGCACTGATTTCAGCACAGTACATTTGTGTGCCTGTGGGGTATGTTGAGTTTCTGCAGTGGGGTTAATGGTCTAGACCATTCATCTCCATGGAATGCCTTAGGGCAATCGCTCAGTCCCAGCCAGAAAGCTTACATCCCCACCTTCCTACCTACAACACTCTCTGGCGCTTGATGCCGATTGGGAATCTTTAAGCCCTAAGCTCCCCTTGTCACAGCTGATTTACATTCGGTGGAGTGATGGAGTGTGCTCTAAGTCCGTCTGTGGAGAGCCATCCTTCTCTCACACTACATCTGTCACACTTTTCTGTCACTCCACTCTCTTACTTGCTTGTTTGCTTGCTCACTCATTAACTCACTCTCTTCTGTACTTATTCTTTCACACACACACACACACACACCTACACGCACAGAGCCTTACACTCTCTCTGTCTTTGGCTTCTTTGTGCCATCGAGTCAGTCATGCCATTTGAGGAGCTGAGATTTATTGGGACACACAGTATTAGTGTGGTTTATTAGTTTTGGCATGAGAATGAAATCCTCCATTGAGAGGTGAAAATGCTCTCACGCCACAGCCAGACCCATGGGCTTTTCCAGTTGAAACTGAGCCAAACCCTTGTTTCTAATTGTGCAGTGCTCTAAGTGCTCATCCCATCACACCGTGGAACATGGAGTATGCATTCTCTCGCACACATTAAACAAAAGGTCCATGGGTATTTATGAGGTGCTCATATAGCATCCATCATAGCATCCATGAACAGTCTGTTTCCCCTTAGTGTTAATGCTCCTATGGTGCCATCTTTCATGTCATTCATCATTCTCTCATCAACTAATTAATTACCACACTACTCTCCATCAGTCGAGTCATGATGAAGGATATTTCTAGTTAGGTGTACATAATTAATGGACAACAGAGAGGTAGTGTGACAGTAGAGGGGTCATTTGCCTCAAAAAAATGAAACCTTATCTGGTTTTTCTGCTTTTCTCTGAATCTTTAAGTGAACACACAGTCCAACATATTCCATCGCAAACTTTTAGCCCTCCTAAATTCAGTGTCATTCAGTCCTTATGCAGTCTCCCCACTTTCATTTCTCACTCAATTTGATAGTTAGTACAAAGAACAGATTTTTAAGGTGAAGAGGGGAGAACGCTGGTGATCAGACTCAGTGATATCAGGATTTATGACTACATAGATTTATGAATACCTTCCAAATAAGATTTTCCAACTCTCCCCCTCATGCCCATCAAAGAGTAAAAATAACATGATCAGAAATTCTCTCAGAGATCCTCTGATACCACCTCCGACTCCGTTCCTGCCTCTGCCTAGGTAAGAGATAATTCACACCACATGAACTGTTGTCCCTCATTACATGCTGCACTGTAATTGACTGTGCTTTTCTGAGTTGTGTTACTCAAGGAGACACATCCATGGAAAGGATTAACTTTAGCTTGCCATCAAGTCCCATAGGGACAGTCTATTTTTTTTTTCTTTGCCAAATTATGCCTACACTAGTGGGAGGAGAATGGGAATGCCCAGGAGTCATTACTCAGTTAGCTGGCAGTGAAGTGCTACTGCAAGGCCTCTTTAATGATGGTTAAAGATGAGAGTTAAGGATATGATGCATGTTCTAAGTGTTTGGGTGACTACTGATACTGCAAATTGCTTTCATTGTGCATCAAACACAGACTGGTCTCAATTCATCTCCTTCTCAACTTATTTGCTTCGAAATGCACATTAACAAAAAGATAATGAAAACAAATTCTAATTATTATGATTTAAGAGGTTTATAAATGGCAGTTTAATTTAATTTTTAGCGTACAAAACCCTCCAAACAAATCCATTTTAGTGTGCACAGTTCCACAGAATGATGGGTATACATCTCAGGCATTAAATATAAATATACTGTATATGCCAGCAGTATTAGCATGGTTCACAGGCTTATACTATACATAGACCAGTCAGCCATAACATTATGACCACCTTCCTAATACTGTGTACACAAGTCAGTGCAGCAGTTTGTTGGCACTCGTGTCACTCTGCAGCTCACCATGCACCTTCTGCTTCAGTAGTTATACTATCAGTAATGTGTTTACCATTTAATGAAAAACCTGTACAAAAGGAGTGACTGTGGTCATGAGGACAAGTTGAGATAATTTGTTTGACCGATTTAACATTGTGACGAGATCATCAGCGTTATTTACATCACCTGTCAGTGGTCATAATGTTATGGCTGAAAAGTGTACAACAATAGTTTTGTGTTCTCTATACACAGAGTAACGGACACCTGTTGGTAGACAAGAGATAGACAATATGACATCTATAATAACATATCTAATTCTCTTATTTCCAAAAGGTTCTGCTGACCAGAGGGTGTGAAAAGATTTTACTTCAACAGTTTGCCAAAACTGATCACATTCTGTGACATCAGCCTTAGTAATGTGCTATGAAACAACTTCACATCCAGAGAAGTTCTACACATTTTACAGTACATTTTAAAATATAATACAAGTAAGGTAAAGAGGTCACACTGACCAAAACTCAATGTGTTAAATGCCACAAACATGAAATCTCTGTATATTGTACCATAGATTGAGATTAAGTAATGGGTAGAAAGGGCAGCAAAACATGAAACAAACAGCCTAGATCGCAATTAACTAAAAGAAAGGATGGAGTGACTCTCTAAGGAATTCAAACCAGATGAGGTGATGGGAATGAAGGAAAGCTAATGGAAGCTAAGGGAAATCTAATATGGGTTATGGGGATTTCTTTTGTTTCTTCATTGCTTAGTCACATCTCATTTATTGCTCTGCTCAAAGATCTTTTCCAACAAGTAATCCTTGAGCCTACAAGTTTAATCCTACAGATATGATTAGGTACCTGACATCCTATGACATGATCTCAACCATTTTTAAAGGACCAGAAATTTGGTAATGAAAGTCAAAGGTGAACAGATGAAAGTTACGTCAGTTCAGATTGAATGTCACATTTTGATCTTATTTCAAGTCCCTGAAAAAAAGTCAACCTTTATCTAGAATGTATTAGTCATTCAATTTAACTTCAACAACAAACTTCTATCAAGGCTGGAAGGTAACATTATAAGGCTACACAGACTGAGTGAGCTTTTATTTGTGTGCTTGTCATCTATCATTTGGTGTTTTATTTATCATTATTGAAGCTGGGGCATTATAGGGAAACACTGAGGGAAGAATAATGCATGGGTTATGTTTTGTGTAACAAAAAGTGAGCTGAAAATGCAATCTCATGTTAAAAATCATGCGCCACTGCAACAAACAATGAGGCAATAAGCAGCGAAAATAACCCAAGCCCAGGAAACTTGGTAGTAATCAATTGGTTGCATAGTGACTAAAGTGATTCAAGGATGGAGATGGGAGTCACAATAATAGAAAACAAAAAAGGAAAACAAAATCATGAGAGGGTGGTTCTTATCACAAGATGACTGTTATCGCATGGAAGACAGCCACTTTTGTTTTGCCATGCCTCATTGTGTGGCGTCTTTGAAATCCACAAGGGCCTGTTACACAGCGTTCATTTTGTTTCATCACTTGCACAAAGGCTTGACTGACATTACTGGAGATAGTTTGTTTCAGGTACAATGAGAGTAATTATTCAGGCTGCACTGAGAACAAAGAACTTACCAATGGAAAGTAAATAATATTACTGACAATCATATAATATTGTAGCAAGTATTTGATAACAGCTATACATTCAACAGCAGCTTTTATGATTCATAGCATGACTCTTGCATCATAGCATGACGTTTTGAGCTTTGCTAGTATATAGGCCTATTTATAAATATGACACTTCTTTAGTCAAGGTCGCTGGTGGTAACAGCATTACAACAAAGGAAAACATTTGGGTTTGAATCAGTCAAAGTCAAACTGGCTAAACAGCAGCACTAAAACTTGAAGACCATTCAAACTACTCCTGTGTCCCCAGAAACAAAGAACTGCAGGACAGAGGTAGGTTTTTCTGCCTTATGCCATCATTCCACTGGCACTGGGAACCGTCCCGGACTCAGGCTGGCTGGCCGGCTACTGGCACATGCTTCCTTGCCTCAATACACCTTTGTGTCACTACTGCACAACGCGAGTGTAGCTGTTGCAGAGTACGTCATGGTGCCGCCAGCGGCATGACCAGAATGGACATCAATAGTATACACACCACAGAGCAAACATAGATTCAAAACATCAGTTGTACTGGCTTCCTTTTATTTCTACATAATGCACTGCTATCGCCGCCTCATTTTTTTTTTTTTTTAAAGGAAGGCAGTTGTCCTTCTTTGGCTGAGACACTTCCTGTTGCTCAAGTGTTGTCTCTGGCAAACAGAATGAGGTGACATAGAAGGGTGTTTGGGAGCAGAGTAGCTCGCTCTGGGATGCTTCTGAGCAGGGCTAGGTTTTACGTTTTCAGCACAGTTTGCCATCGGTCCGTTCCTGAGACAACTGAAACATGCAAACCCTGGTATGGTACAGTTCCCCATGGCAGTGGAATGACAGCATTAGACATATCTTGCTCTTTTTATTCTTCTGTAATGTCTTCAGTTACAGTGAAGCCAGTGTTCATCACCTGGCTGTAGCATTCCCTTGGGCATGCATTCAGAAAAGCATGCTCCTGCTTACTGCAGTCCGACTACCGTCCCAGCTGCCCCTGTTTTGTTCTTACACAGGGCTTCCCAGGCAGCAGTCATTGCTATACAGCTGTACAGGATCTGGAAATATTGATTAGGTGATAATTAAATTGTCCACCCCAGCTTGATATGGATTAATAATTGCCTGCTAATGCCCTCCTGACATTTTGCTGTAACGACTCAAACCTGTTTGCAGCAGTACGCCGATAATTATCACTCTTGGTATTCTTCATTTTGTCCCTAATGAGACCAATCAGAGTTGGCTCGACTTTTGCCTAAGAATTAGAAAGTGAAAGGGAGTGAGAAAGAAGGATAGATTTTCTCTTGGGACCCATTATTCAATGTTTGGGCCTTATTACAGAGATACCGTCTTGTCTTGCAGAAGCATCTCTTTCCTTACATCGCTCACTAAGGTTAAACGGTGTTGTTCCAGATCACATAAATAGGACACTGTTGGACCAAACAACAGCACCACTAGGTGCACTAGAAATACTGACATGAGAAGGAAGCATGGGCATTGTGCCACATCACTGCTTTGACTTCCTCGCCATCTGTGATTTTTCCTCCTCTGGCATTCTCACATAGGCCTTTCATGCACTTTTCCCCTTTGTCCCTGTTTGTTAAGTTTAATTTGGTTATTTATTTGGGCCTCACCTCCCAGTGTTTCATTATAGTGGACACTACAGATAGGGCTTCACCCAGGGCAGGGGCAGATAAAAAAGATAGGACAAAAGATGATAAATGTCCCAAGTGGGGACCAGAATGCAATCTGGCCACCATGATGCCGAGATGCTCTAATGGCTTCCCAGCAAGGAAGGGGGAAGGCACTGTCGAGATGGCAGCGTGATAAATGGTGCCAGGATGGCTTTAAGGACTGTAGGCAAGACATGGAAAAAGAAGAGAGTCATGGAAGGTGGAAGAAAAAAACAAAACAAAAACAAAGATGGCTGCAAAAAGGAATCTAATTAATCTGGACTTGGTTTCTCCTCCTGACAAATTCAGTGCAAAGAAGAGCAGGAAGGGAAACTGTTTTCTAGAGACATGTTCAGCCCCCCCTTTCACTTCCTGCTATTCCACTTTCCTCCCAGGTTGAAAAGGCAAAAGGACGTGTAGCTTCTGACAATGTTGCTGCACCTGTGGAATGATTAATGATGGCGGACTTGCCTTACATGCTGCCGAGTGAAAATGTTTGCTACAAAAACACACCAAGGAGAACGCTACTGCTACGTACTGGCTCATTACACAAATGGTGGCTTCAGAGTTCTTATTATTGTTTCTCAATAATAACATGCACCACATTCGACATGAGTCGTGTTTCACATTTATAATAATATAGTTATACTAACTTAATATTATTACTATACAAAGTGGACAGGAAAGAGCATGAAAGAAGAAGAAAATAAGAATGAGCGGACAAAACCAAATCAGTGCCAATATCTATGTTTAAGTGATGAAAGGACACTTTACATCCTTATCTGATCTTATATTTGAATTTACCAATGTTATGATCCAGATAAATGAAATTTTAATCCAACATAAAGAACTTATTTGATACTATGGGCTCATTGTTGTGACAAACTACCTATTCATCAGTTTGACCCTCTTCAAGTTAAATAAAAAATAATTTTAAAAAAAGATCTGTGCTCATTTTATGTGCTTAACTCCACTAGCTTTCCTAGAATATTTATGAAGTTAACAATTATGCCAAGTCACTGTGCTGGCTTACCATTTAACCTTTAATCTATGTGGGAAAACAGATGAAGTCATTACTTACTGAGGACCATTGTACCTTGTGGCATTTTGCGACAATGTCATTGGATTTTTACTTTCTCCCCCTTTTCATTTCACTACCTCACATTAAAAGCTAATACCCCCAGCCATTATTCATAGCGGTGCTGTTAGAATAACCCAGATAATGTGAAAAGAGATAAAATAGAGACCTTTATACTTTTATAGGGAAATTTCTCTTCAAGTTGATTTCTGCACTAAATCTCAGACCTGCCATTGAACAACATTCACAAATGCACCAGCACATTTTTGACAATTAAACCTATTGTCTGTACAGTATTTCTTTTGGCTTTTTACATACTTTTCTATATACCTACACAAGAAACACACATTCACTTGCTTTGTGGACTGGACCCCATTACTGCTGGCAAACATTTACACTTGAGGCCTGCGCCTCTGTGTACCCTCTCACTCTGTGAATTGAGGTTCAGTTTGGCCAAGGGTGAAAATGACTAACAAGAGAAGCGTAACCAACCACATCAGTCCAAAGGCTACATCTCCAATCCCCAACGGTCTCATACCCTTCTTTATCACTTTGCCTCTGGGAAAACGTGACAATATTCCATTAAAGTAGCAATTCAAATAGCCATCTGTGGTTCCTTTACTTGCTTTGATAGATTCCCAGCCAACTCCAACAAAGTAACGTATTTCACTGTCCTCTAATGTGAGCTCATATTTACAAGGCTGAAGCAACTGTATTTACTCTAATCACCTTACAAAAGCAGGACCTCTATAGAAAATACAAAATGTAAAAAGGTTTTGCGACCAGCTGCGTGATACTATGGTACTTTTTTTTGTAAGAGGTTGTTGAATACAATTAAGATGGATGCACCTTAAAACTGGCTCAAAAGCAGCATCAAGTAACACCCACACACTGTAAACTAAGCATGTACACACAGTCACCTTCTTTATACTCCTGCTCATCTCCTGATGAATCATCCCCACACTCATCAAAAAAAAGTCTTTCAAGAGTGATCTCAAGTGCTTCATTTTACTGGATTATTTTAATTACTTCCCCTGAGGGCTGCTGTTTTTTTTTTGTTTTTTTTTGATCCTAGGGTGACATTGCACTGTTTGCTTCTCAGTGAAAACACCCATCCGGCAGCATGACCCTGATACCAACCACCCTTATTTGTTTCCCATCTGCAGCTCTTCAAAGACGAGCTGAACCGTTTTCTTCAGGGGTTTGCAATTAAGAATTAAAAGACCTCAACTTAGATTTTTATTGCATCTAGTTGGAGACATATTAATGTGTAGCTGACAAAACCAACCCACTAATACACAGCTCATGTGTTTTCATGCAGTATGGCATGTCACTCAATTAATTTAGAACAAACTAATAAAAAAAAATGTAATAAAAAGACAAACTGTAAGAATAGTCATCTAAATGTAACTAATTGGGACTATTATGTCACTTTGACTTATT
Source organism: Monopterus albus (assembly GCF_001952655.1). Classification (NCBI taxonomy): domain Eukaryota; kingdom Metazoa; phylum Chordata; class Actinopteri; order Synbranchiformes; family Synbranchidae; genus Monopterus; species Monopterus albus. The sequence continues at coordinate 1,294,962 of NW_018127993.1, forward strand.
TCAAATCCAGCATCTTAGAGGCATTTTTTTTTTAACTCTGAAAGGTCACACTGGTCCTTGAATGACTGTTTGTTGTACCTCCCCTGCATAATCTTTGTCCTGCCAATACGATTTTGGTTTGAAGACAGCCATGACGATGGCTGCTTGCAGAGAGACTTCTCTTTGTTGGGTTTCATGTGTCCAGCATTAGTAGAAATACCCCCTGAACCTTAGAGTGTGAGAGCTGGAACACTGTGTTATTTGGATGTAGACATGGAAAATTTTGAATTTAAGGCCTATTTATTTTTCCCAGAAATCTTGGTTTAGGAGTAGCCTGGTTTGCTGGACTTTGGAACGTTTGCAGGACATTTGAGCTTCTGAAAGGAAGCCAGTTGTCATCTAGCAAGACTGCTGGAGTATGAGCTAGTTTCCCTGTAAGCGCCGGAGAAAACACAGTTATAGGAATGTGTCACTTCTTATGGCCTGACAACTGGCATCCATCGGAAATGGCTTGGCACTACTGTTTAATGTCAAATCCCTGGAATGATTTACTACATAATCCATCTCTGCTCCCATGAGACAAATATGAGGCAAGCTTTGCTCTCAACCACTGAGCGGAAAAGACAATTAAGTTTGTTATAAAGAAACAGGCAAAGACAAGAATACTGTAACTCTCCCCTGAAAAGAGCCAGCTGAATATGTTGCTTATTTGATTTTCTATTCCAGTTTTCTTGTCTGTATCTTTTGATTTCTGCTACACGTAATGAAAGCCAACACCTTTGGAGATTGTCATCTGCCTGTGCTGTCATGGCAATATTTTCATATCAGCCACGCATAAAATGCACATCATGTGTGGCAGAAGCACCACAGTCATGTCCTCTTCTATCTACATGTCGTCACATTGTCAGGAAGCTCATATGGCCAAAGTCTGTTTATCAATTTTTGCCATTTTTCACATCTTTTCAAGTCTGTGCAGCCCCTGCATGATAACTATTGGCCATTTTGCTGCAGCACTGCCATTTAATGAATCGTTCCATTGCCTAGTGGATAACAGAATGAACGAATGGCTTTCTGTGTTAGTGGCTGGGACTTTTTGCAAATAGACTGCCCTGACTACCAAACAGAGTAAGCCTGCACAATTAGAATTACTTATCTGTGTTCTTTCTTTTATCCAGACACTGGAGGAAAAACAAACAAGACAAACAAATCCAAATTTCATACTTCTTGCTTGACTGTTCTTTTCCTCAAATGGTCACACACAAATTGGCTCCAGATTTGTGTATTTATCCACAAATGAACAAGTAAAGAATGAGGGGAGATGAAAATAAAGTCTCATTGAAAGTAAAGCCTCTGTATCATTTTGCCTCTGCATCAGACAGTCTAAGGCCAGATGTGCAGAATTTCAGATGGTCTGGTGTTTTCACCTCGTTTTCTCTAGGATTTATTTATTTTTTCTCTCTCTCAGGTAGATGGTCCCACACCAACAGTAGCGCAACTCAACATTTAAATGTTCCCTTCTGTTTAGTTTCCACTGTAAGGGAAGGTAGGCTTTCATGTGCCTGATTTGCCACACCAGCGATTCATTTCCAGCTTTTAAAGCGTTGTGGGCCATTTGAACAAATCTGTTTGAGTGGGCCGTTTTATTAAGTGACAAACTAGATCCCTCCGCCTCACTAATGTGTCCTGTGGGAGACAGGAGCAGCCTATGTGTGTGTTTGTTTGGTAGAGAGAGACAAAAAGTGAGAGAGGTGGAGAGAGCACAAGTTTTCATCTGAAAACATTGTAATGTGCTACAAAAGGGCCAATTGCTGATGCAACTGTCGCTGCACAGCTGAAAGGTGTTTGTCTTTATGAATGTACAGTGATAACTGAATATGGGAACCTTTCAGCTTCCATCTTATCCCGTCAAACACAGGTTAAAGGTTCAGTCCTGTTCCATAAATAACCCATTATATGTATTTAACAGAACCTTCCAGAGTTTGTATTGCCCCACATCCTCCTTATTTATGTCTTTCTCCCATTTTCATTGTTCCCTCCATCCAGCAGAATACACATGAATTTGAGCATGTGTGCACATGTGTGTGATTGTGTACCCCTAGAGCCTTTTTCTTCTATGTCCCCCTTCTTCCTAGAGAAACTGTCAGTGCACTGAATGTGGGACAAGAACTTTAGCCATTCTTTCTGAAACTGTTGCTGTTGTCTGTGCAGAAATGCTCAAGCCCCTACAGTGCTATAGCCAGAAGCTCAGCCTTGTGTAGCTGTGACACTGAACATGATTAATACACACTGACTGGGGTTAAGAAAGTCCCATTGGAATAGGATTTTTGCAGCCTTAGTGACTGGATGGGATATTTGGCAAAAAGAACACACTGGTGAATTGTGTGTTATAATGCGGTTTCCTTGCCTCTGAAACCATGGGGTAAGCAATGATATGCATTTATTTATTCACAGGTAACTCTTGGCATCTTGTGAGCCAAATAAGAGACCCTGACCCTGTCACAAAATGGGCTTGCAGCCCTAGTATCATTATAAAGTTTCAATATTAATGTGTCATTAAGCTGCATTCTTGTATATTTTACTGAACTGGTTTTACATAATGACATGAATTTTGCTTAGAGAGCACATTTAAGCACTTGGGAATGGGGGAACAATGTGGGAGAGGGATGGTATTATGAATTTCATTATGTGTGACAAGCAGCGCAATATTGATGGAAGAGTGGGCCCCCATCATTGCACTGCATTAAAACCTCTACAGTGAATTAATGTACTATTCTTGATCCAGTAATTAACAATCATTCGGGGGCCATATCCCTTTTCAAGTAATCACTAATTGCAATAAGAAATTCAGTTTCCATTTAAGGCAAGATTACCGATGAGCATCCAATGCAATTCAACCAACAGTTTTAATTAAGCTCCAGCTTCGTTTCTTTCTTTCTGCCATGACCCTTTGTAAGCACATATAATGTGGAGTTTGTTTCCAGGGCATTACAAAAGACACATTTTTATCATAATGCAGCAGAGAGCTGTGTGGTGCCCCAAGAACGGTTTATGCCTGTATTTCTGCCATTGATTAGTATGTGTGGTTTATCCTCCTGCTCTTTTCTTTAAATACTATCTTTGTGTGTGTCTGCATTGCTACTGCTTACTGTGAATTGTTTAGATGTTTCTCAATGTTGTATAGACAATTAATCCATAGAGAGGATGTTGCTTTATACAAAACCAGCTCACTGCACCTTTGTTTATTTAATACTATGATAATGGGGTGGATGTGACGATATTTATAATTTCTTGACATCGCAATAAAAAAATGTATCAGTGTCGCGGGACTATGACGGGATCCACATTTGCTTATTTTGCTAGTATAACTGCCTTCAGGTCACAGAATTTGAAACGGACATAGCAGATGCTCCATCATTGACTTTTACAGCCGCTGTGAGGCAGCATTTCAGTTCTCCCAGTTCAGTGAATGATGTGGGCAGAAAGGAAAGTGACAAATGCTGAACAATTTGAAAATGCTGCTGAACGAAGCCAATACTAGTCCTCTTTAGGACTGAGACAGCCCTGGATACTTCTCACAGAAACACGTGGGGACAAACCAGATGTACATACGCAAAACCAACCACTTAGCTAGTAGCCTACTGAGAACCCGACTACTGGTCAGCACAGTCACCAAACAAAAATATTTCAACCTGTAAAGAGGGTACTAAAGCACTGATGTTCTACTGTGCATGTGACTTGTTTAATATACAAGATCCAGCTGCTGCAATAATATATTTTTTATCTCAAAAAAATCTGCTACTGACTGCTGCATTATCTTTTCTATACACTATACAAAAATGCTGATTTATTATTTAGTAAAGGGCAATTTCTCAGCTTTTTAATTCATTTTAAAAGTTAGTTTTGCTATCATTATATCCCTAATGATTGCAAAAAGTCAAATGACATACAGCGCTCTCCACATCCCTCACCCAACATTAGCCATGTCTTTCAGTCTAATTTGTGCCACTGGCTGCCATTTTAAGAATTCACCAGTGCCACCAAACCGATGTGGCTTAAAGATGTCAAATAAGGTTAATGACATCTCTAAATGCTCCTTTCTTCTACCCGTATGTCCAAAATGGAGCAGGGTACTTGCAGACAGCAACCTAATGTGTTAGGATTAATTATCACCCTCCCCAGCCCCACTACACCCTGCAAGTTGAAGTTTCAGAAAGGAAATGACCCCTTTCATACAAATGAAATTGAATATGTCAGTCAGTATAATTTTAAAAACGGAGCCATTTTGGACTGCGTCAGTGCCAAAAAGAGGTTCCAACTAAAAGTCAGTTTATTAATGTCCTCCTCTCCTCTTTGATTCACAGTTTTTAATGGTTTGGCAGATCAAACTTCAGTCTATGACAGAGTCCTGATGACTTACAAGGTTTTGGCCATTATGAATGAAACCCAGACTCTCATCTCTTTGAGAAGTATTTAAATGCAATGTTTGGCTCCAAGTTAAGCCAATATCACACAAACTTGTAATGAATGCAGAACCACAAGATGCACTTTATCTAAGGGTCCTTTGATTTCAGCTTGATAGAAAAATATGATATCACTAGCCTCAGCACCCAGTTGCATACAATCCACTTGATTTATAATCTGGCCCTGTGACAGGTACTGTACTCAAGCTTCACACTACACTACAGAAGAGGCGGCTTTTATTCACTGCTAGTTCAACCCAGTACACATCAAAACAAGGGTACAGAAGGTCAGTTTGGTTACCTATATCAGTGTTGTTTTCAAGCCTGTGTTTCCTGAATTTGCTTGTTATGACTATTCATTAGTTTTATATTTTCATTTTGGTGTTAGTCTGGTTCGGTCTGGGACACAGAATGCTAAACATTTTGAGTATTTAGATTTTTTTGAGGTGAAACATCCTAGCCTACCACATATTTGACATCTTTGTTTCAAAAATATGTAGTAGTTTGCATGCTATGCTACACAGTAGTCATTTCTCTGCTTCTGTTATATCTGGTATCACCGGCTTTGTATCAGAGAATTGTCTTTGACATGCATAATAAAGTTCTTCCTTTTCACTTGAAATCCACAAACAAAGCTGTCAGGCCATAAATACTTACTTTTTTGACTTTTGATAGAGTTTACAAAATGATATTCACTCATTTATTTATGACCTTGATCCTAAATGTACATATTTCCTGGCAGTTCAAGTCAATTAACTGGACGGTGTCACATGTGTGAGAAGCAGACCAGCTAAACAATGACTTTTCTGTGCATCATAACGGTGCTGTGTTAACACTTAATTGATTAATCAAACTGCTTTATTTAAATAGTACTTTGAAAAATTAAAAAAAGGGATAGTATACAGTAATAGCAGCTGTAATAATTCCATGTTCTAGGCCTATATTTGTACTGCACATGCTGCCGAAGGCCTCTAATTTATATGCATGTCTGTCAATTAAAAAACGTACACTTCCAGTCGTGAATCAGTCTGATCCCTCGGCCCTGTGGACATGGCTGTTCTTGATAACAGTAATAAGGTTTCAGTCAGCCACCAAATTATTAGCATGGCACTGATTCATGAAAAACAGCGCTTCTTCCTTTCCAGTGGCGAAGAATATGAACAAGGTTACATAAAGACCTCAGGGGAAAGCAGGCAGGAGCTGTCACTAACCTTTCAGCTTGAGACAGTCTTAAAATGTCTCATTTATTTTGCTGGCGACAGCTTAGCAGTGGATTAACAGGTGCCAGTTAATTCACTGCAGATTTTGGTTACCTCTCAAACGAGATGCCAGCATGCAGCACAGTCAGATGGCAGTTCTGTCAGTTTAGATACCATTTGTATGTTTTAATACAAAACAATGTTCACACACTATGAACAACGCTGCTGTACTTTCCATGTTGATTAAAACATTTTAAACAGAAGAATTAACTGATCGAGGGACAAACATTTGCCATATTGAGAAGTAATTCAGTGTTGTAATGATGATATCTAAATGACAAAGAAGGCTCACATAAATCTGCCAATATGATATCATTCCTGCATCAGGCTGCTTTCTTCTCTTTTTTTTTTGTTTACGAATATGCACAACATTTGTTCTTGGACCATATCTTCTAGTCGGTCTAGTCGAAGCATTGTCTGGAGAAAGCCAAGGTTTCAATCAGCTTCTGTCTAACTGAAGCCATGCAAGGAGTCCAAAATGGATGTTTGTCACCGGCAGACCTAAAATGGGGGTATGATGGTGATATCAGTAGCCATGTCTGTGAAAACACCATTACCTCCACGCCTCAATCACTCCCCATTGTGCAATAACCCCCCCCACCCCCACCTCCAGCACTGATCTCCCGTACATGCTGTAGCAGTCTATCACAGCCGGCATACAGAGACACACCAAGCCGTAATAGATGGCCCCAGAGTGAAAACAATCCCAATAGCATATCAATTACCCATCAGCACCCTCTTGGCTAGATTCCAACGTGCACCGCACCCCAGCCAAGTCAAAGAGATAAGGTACAAATGCAGATATAATGGCGCTTTTTGCTGCGTACAAATTACACAGTATCAACTCTGCTGCCCACCTGTCGGATCTGTCAGCCACTGAATGAAAGGTTCTGAGAGGTGGATGTGGGGTTTTTGTGTGTGTGCATGCAAGACTGTGTGCATGTCATGAGGCAATCAAGTGATTTCCCAGACACATTTGCCCAGTGGAAGCCCAGCTGCTTGGCTGTTTATCTGTTCACCCTTTTGATTGCTAGCCACACATCTTATGTCACCTCTCCACGAATCCTGCAGGTTAATTTGTCCCTCACTCGCAGCGCCACCGCCACTGCTGCTGGGCAGTACAATCTGGGAGAGGAAAATCAGTCTGCACACGGGCAGGCACGCGAACAAGCACAATCACACATTCTCACACACACGATGAGGTGATTCAGATGGTTGGCATTACTGCAGCTGTGTGGCTCCTAATGGTCTGCTGAAGTGATTGATAAAAGGCAAACAGTTGCTCTGCAGGGGGGACAGATGGAGCTACACCTCCCACTGAAGCTGGCACGCAAGCTTTAGAGGAAAATGCTAGGGGAGTCTGACTTAGTACAATGACACTATTGCTATAGAAACTATTAGAGCCTTGATCATTATGATAAAGTTAGAATGTAAATCTCATAATCAAAGTCTCATCAGGGAGAGACAGGTTCCTTTGATTACTAATCACTTTGTGTTTTGATTTTTAGGCGGCTGTAATAGAAACATGAGCAGGCACTAAAGAGGCTGACAAAGCCTGAAATATATTGAGGAATAATTTTAGTTGACAAATTATAATTCTAAAAATCAAACTGCAGGAAAATGACTGCAGGTCTGTTCACTGGCGTGGAGGTTAGAGCCTGAGCAAATGCTATTGTACAGCGCTGTAAAGCAGCCACAGTAAATGGGAACGTCCGTGCCATGCTATTCTCTAACCTCCACTCCCCTGCATTTTTATCCTATTTGCTTTTACACTTGACTTGTTCTACTGAATTGAGGGACCAGTTAGGAGCAAGAGAACGCTCACATCGGCAATCGGAGCAGTGTGATGACCTTATTGGGTGCATGTTGGCAGTTTTCTAGAAATTTGTATTGCTTGCTACTGAACTGACAAGATTCTGTTTCTCTGAAATAGACTCAACCTCTTACTGGAAAAAAAGAAAACAAATGGCTGCATGATTTACAGGCACAGCAGGTGGACAACATGATGGATAACAGCTTGTTATAATTCACACTGACTTATATGCCAAGTGATGTAAAAAAAAAAAAACAGTTCACAATAATCCCTTCACAAACAGTAACAAGAAAGTGCTGAGTGAGTTCCTAGCCCTGTCATGGCAGATCAGTTTGTCAGCAACATAAACACCTAATATTATATTAGGAAGCAAAGGTATTAGAAAAACAGTAAGTTGCTTCATATCCTTTTTGTAGGCTGTGTTGGGAATACGGTATACAAACTGTTTCTAGACACACTAGTCAAAATAACCAACATCCACACCAAAGTTTGTCACATCTACAAAAAAAAAATCTACTTTATCTTTTCTCCTGAATCTTAACCCCTGCTTTCTTTCTTGCAAAAATGTGTCTCTTTATCTGAGGCTTCCTTTCTAAAGGTCAGGCTGTTAATGATTGTGAATACTGGTCACTGGAAATTTCAGAGTTACTCAGAAAGCCTTCCAGGGTAAAATGCTTGTACATTCTGTGCCCAAGACCTAAGTCAATGTACTTGTGTCAGTCGCAGGTCATCTGTTTCCAACTGCAAAATAAAGTCAGAGCAATCCCTTGTCTTGACCTCCAAAAACAATCGTCCTAAAAGCCACATGCTGAAATCTGCAACCTTGTTATTTTCGACTGTGTGGCTTGATAAGAGAGATTAATTGCTGTCTGCAGCTCTTAGCATGCTCACAAACTGTTTTATCTTTTATTGTTTTTTTTTTCCACCAGCACCACCAAAGTTTTTAAGAATCCCCAATGACCAAACAGGCGTGCAAGGAGGCGTGGCATCCTTCATCTGCCAAGCTACAGGAGATCCACGGCCGAAGATTGTGTGGAACAAGAAGGGGAAGAAAGTCAGCAACCAGAGATTTGAGGTATTAGGTCTATTGTTCTGATGTAAAATGCTCGACAAATGGGAATGCTTCAGCACTGCTTTTGGCTCTGCTTGCACATAATCCATCGCACCAAGCCTCGCTCACTTGCTCTTTGCCCTGAGTTGCCACCAGGCATTAACAGGCTCTAATAATCGTGCTGGCCAGCCCTGTAATCATGCATGAGTTTTAATGAGCAAGTATACAAAAGATCTGGAGACAGATTTGTAATTAAATAAAAGACAAGGAGAGAGCAATTGGATGGAAGAAAAAAAGAACAAATTGTGGTGTGACCCAGATACCTACATTAGCATCATGCCACATTTGCCAGCTTTATGCAAAGAGAAAGGGAAGGAAGCACTGTCACTTTGAAATCTCCTTTCACTTTGTGGCATCTTTATCTAAATGCATGTCCAGCTGTCCTTATTTTGGCTGAAGCTCTAGTCTCTGGTCAGCTTTAATCTGCAGTTGGGCTCCATATCCATAAGAAATAACATCATCGCAGAACACTGATAAGATTTCTATTAATTTCTGTCAGGACTATCAGGGTATCACTTTTTATGGCTTTAGATGCCATAGTTGCTTGCTAATACTCAGCAGCAATGGCTTAACAGAGCTTGAAGACCTCTTTCCACTTGGTCTTTGCATCTAACGACTACAGAAATCTAATCTTATCAGACTTCATCGCGGTTGCTTCGCACGTTGTACTGAATGCTAACACGCCAGTTTTCGGTCCCTTGTTTCTTCAAGAGGCTCGCTGGACGCTGCCATTCCATGCACATCCATTCATCTTCTAACAAAAAACTCATTTTCTTTTAGAAGTCATAGCTTCCTTTCTAATTCACACTTTGCTTAAGAAAGGAGGCTGTTTTTTCACATCACCTGCTGTCAGCTTGAAAGCTAACATCGCTGTAGCTCAGCCGCTGAAATGTTGAAATGTACTGTTAACCAATATGCAGAGATGTACTGTACTGTGAACTTTAAAAAATGTCCATAGGCCTCTGTGTGTGAGTTTTTGTGTTTCTGTGTGTGTGCGTGTGTGAAGCAGAGGTCTCGAGTATGTTTATTGAAATCTACCTCTATGCTTAAAAGAGATTGAGTTATGACACAGGGCTTTCTAAATCAGTGAGTATACATCGTAGCATGCAAAACTAGCTGAATAAGCTACAACAAACACCTGTTTGTGAGCATTTTGTGTCGTTCGTCCAAAACAGTCGGTCCTGTCTTTTGTACCACTATTTCACCCCATGGTACAACTGTCCGTAACCGTTTATCAAGCCACCTTTAAATGTTTGTGCTTGTTTCTGTCCCATTGACACAATCCAACGTGATGCATTTTTCAAGGGATAGAACTTTAAGAGTGGGACACATTTAGATTTTAAATTTGGTCTACAACCCAATATCCAAGCAAAACCTTTCTTCTTTCACCTTCACCCATTCTTAAAGTTAGTCAAGCCACATCGATTATTTTACCAATGAATGCACAGAATTAAACTACACATCAGATCTAGTTTTTAGAAGACAGCACACCTGAACACTGAATGGCACATACCAACAACAAATAAGTAAACAAACTAACTAATATGCTCATTACCTACATATCATCTGATCAATAAGCATTCCAATACTGAAAATCTTGAAGCTGTTATACATGCACAATAACAACAGTACTCACAAATGAACACAAAATCACCAGGGTTCAATGTAAGGTAGGCAGCGGCTTTTCTTTCTGTCATAGGAAGTACATTGTGTCAGTCACCATCAGTGCTGTTAGCCAGATGTCCTTACAGTGTGTTTCTTTTTTTTGTCTCTGCGGATGGTCCCTCACCCATTGTGAACAAAAAAATCTCCTTTAACATATCTTGTCTCTCGCACCTGCAGGTGATTGAGTTCGACGATGGCTCTGGTTCAGTGCTAAGAATTCAGCCATTGCGCACACCCCGAGATGAAGCCATATATGAATGCGTTGCCTCCAACAGTGTTGGAGAGACGAGCACTTCTACCAAACTCACAGTTTTACGTGGTAGGTCCTTCTCAACTCCCTGCCAAAGAACACACACACACACACACACACACACACACACACACACACACACACACACACACACACACACACACACACACACACATACATACACAGGCATGCACTTTTCTCCCAGCTAACCCAGGTAAGCTTGCATTTGTTTTATGTCTAGTAGCCTTTCCCTCTTTGCTTTGCTTCTTTCTCACTGTCACACCACACAGTCAAATCCAATTAGACTGTGGTTACACGTGTTGTGTATCCTAACTTGATAAGATTTAGTCCATTACCATTTCACCAAATAAGTTTCCATTTCTAAGTGACTTAAGCCATTTGCATACAGATTCCTCACACAATAATTAAGATGCCAGTTAAATTATGCAAATATTCATCTATTCCTAGCCTGCAGTGCTTTAATGGAAAGGCTCAGTAATAACTTTCAAATCAGTCACTTTTCATCTCTGCACCTAAACTTTGATATGCATTTGATGTAAAGAAAATATAGTATGTGCTCATGTAAGTAAAGAAAGAAATACAGTTTATGGTAGTATTCTGGTTGCAGGTTGCCTCAATGCCAATATCTTTCAGTGACAGTGGCTGTTAATACTCAGCACTCCTCTACACAAACATGTAACAATCCAGGTGGAAAAGGTCAGCCACTTTGTTTACGTCCATTGAACGCTGGGAATAAAAGTCAGATGACAAATATCAAGTCGGTTGACAGTGCTGCTTTTATAATAAGCACTGAGCTAAATTTTATCTTGATTACACACAACATTGCATTCCAAGGCAAATACGTGGTAGCCTGAGCTCAAAAGGCTGTGTAATATCTCTCTAAAACATGACTTGTTTGGCTGTGAATGGAGAAAATAGCTTTAGAAAAAAAGCCTTGGGCTGCTTGAATGAGGTCTGCTCCATTATGTGTACAATTACACAACATGGCAAATGAGTTCCTATTGAAAGGGGTGCTTCCATCCAATGGAAAAAAGCTGTCCCCCCCCACCAAAACACACTTGTTTTGAAAGAGAAAGGTGGCACTGTGGGCATGCTCCCACATGCAATACTGTGCACATACCCTCTTGCCTTTCACTCTTGCTCTGCCTGCATCTGTTTTTTCCCCTTTGCACACACACACATGCACGGCCACACATCAACAGACAGCTGAGGGATGGGTAGAAGCTGCTATTCCCAGCTCCACAGCCTAGCATTAGCATGTTTATTACCATTTCCATTTTGCTCCTCTGTTCGCTCTCTTTTTCCATCAATGTACTGAAGGTGTTTAGAGGCCTATCACAGACCAAGAAAATATATTAAAAAACTGGAGAAAGCATTTTCTTTCCCGGCTTTGGTGCTAATAAAAAGGTTTGCTCCCTGTCCTCACACTGCTCTGGTACATACATATAGACCCAAAATAATGACATTGTGAATGATTTTGCAAAAAATCTGCAAGGCTTGTACATAAATGTAAGTTTATTTCACTGCTCCCTCTGCCACTATTTGCTATGACAGACAGGATTCAGCATAATCAAATGAAGCATTTTACATTTGCTATTTAGTGACTAGTTGTCTCTTCTTAAAAATATATTGCTATGCACCCTGGTACAAAGTAGATAAATAAAATCAGCAATTAATACAATCAGTGATCACATGCATAGCTTTAGCTTGACAGACAAAGGAAAAGAAGAAAGATGAAAATCAAAAATAAAAACGAATGATGCCTCAGTGCTGACCACAAACATGGATATCAAGGATTATTATATATACGCTAACTTGACTTCACACTTGAAGTTGTTTCTTCAAGTGTAACTTCACAGTATAGACATCCATAATACAGACAAACAAGCTGACTCGCTTATTCAAATATGGAAGGGTGACTTTGGGGCACAAGCTGACATACTGCATTGAGAGGAGTGTACTGTATGAACAGTTTGAGGTAACAAGGTTACCACAAGGAAGTGTTATGATAGATTAGTTAGAGGACTAAAAATCTTCCTCTTACAAAAATAGTTTACACAGTACAATAAATACAGCACTGCTGGTTTGCTACTCATTGTTCCACATCATAAACTGCAATTTGAAAAATGCCACTGCATACTTTTAAAGGTTTTGCCATCGTGTCTAGCAAAGATTATTTCTCTTCCCGAGGCCCTTTTAGTGAACAAACACTAAACTTGCACAAGTGCTTCATGCATGATTGGCGATACAAATAAATAAATAAAGTGCTACTGTACCAGACCTAATTCATATAAAGTGACTGTTCATTTAGTTCATTCGGCCTCATTCGTACATATTTCTTAATGTACCTTTTTGCTCCCTCTGTTCTTGATTATTAAGCATGACATGACCTGACTTATGCAGCCGGTGTCTTTGAATTAAAGTTTTCTTTATTTGCTTACTAATTAGAAATGACTGAACGGGACTGAGAAATGAAGAAACAGCACATTTTTGCTGTCATGGCCACAAAATAATGTCAGTGAAGTGGTATTTGATCCAAGATCAGAATTTGGCTGTGAAATCCATTTGCATATACACATGTACTCAAAGAGAACCTCTATCACTTGACAATGCTAGTACAATTCTTTCTGATATGTCATCTATTTTGAAACATAGGTAAACTGATTAAATACCTAAAAATGTAGCCAAAACACCCCACAGGGTCTAGACTCGCTGCAAGACTTAGTTCAGGATGTGTGCATTTAAGTGTCGCAGTTCATGATTCAGGCATGATTAAGGATTTATATTGCACCCTCATACTCTCATTATGCTGTCAACAGCCATTTCCTGTGGCCCACACGAAAGCATGCAAACATATGCATCTGTGCACAACCTGACAGCGGGAGGAGAAATTGGGTGCTCTCCTGTGATGGAAAAACAGAATGCACAATTTCCATTTGTATGGACTGGTGCAATACCAGGGTTGAAGTATGTAGCTGAGATGGGTTTTTCCACATACAATGAAAGGGCTGCTACATGATCAGTGATCTTGCATAGACAGTGTATCCACTCAGCTATTTGTCATTGTTACAAAAAAAGGTTTAAAGACATGTAAAATAATTTATATTCTAAGCCAAGTTAAGTGCTATTCATAATATATGGGTTAATGTAAATTGTGCACATCTGCAAACAGCAAAAACCTGCAGAAAATTGTTATGAGTGGCAGATAATAATTAAAACAATATTTATTCCTACTGTAGCTGCTGTTACCATCTGTGTTTTCCTGCAGTATTTTCCTCAGTGCATAATTCCTTCCTTATAACTAGCACAGTGTGAAAGATGAACAAAGGCTGGTCTGCAATGCGAAATTGCCCAGCAAGATAAAAGCTGTGTCAGCTGTCTGAGACTGTCAGAGCAAGGGATGCGGCGAAGATGAAGCTAGTGACCATTGTAAACTCATTGTTCTTGTAGTCAGTGGTTTGCAAACAGGAGCATAAGAGACCAGGTGCCATTCAACTCTACTGGCAGGTGCTCTATGCATGGCAAGACTTAGGCTGCCAACACTCAGGTTTGTCAAGAAAATACATTTTCCCCCAAGAAATAGTGCTGTGGAAACAACGCTGATTCATGGTAGAAGTTCCATTCTTTTCTTAAATACAAAACAAAAATGTTTAACTTTTTGGAAACTGCATGTTTAGCTCTGAGGGACTTGTACAACAAAAATGGCTGATCTACTTTGAAGCACAATTATTACTGAATTTTGCATTTTGTTTTGGTGGCACTATTGTTTGCCATGTAAATAAGCAGAAACATTATTCTCAAAGACGGACATGTGCTTTCACTCACTCTCTCACCTCAGCACCCTGGGATAAGTGGTGACTCAGTACAATCAACCTCAGAGCCTACCGATTATCTACAGCTCCATCAGGTGTTTCATAAAATACTCATAGGTAGAGTCGTCGCTTGGGATTTAGTAAACACTGACTTGATGCTACTCTCTCCTCAATTATCAATATCACTTTCTCATATGTTACAAAAACAAAGCACATGACAAGTTATTACTATAAATAAATGAAATTGACCATCTTCGCAGAACCTGAGTTCTTTACAAACTAAACAAATCAAACCCATACTCCTTTATAACTTGCTGCGTGGTTAATCATGGGAGCCAATCAGTTGCCTGCAGGATGATTTAAGACAAACCCACTGCCAACAAGATGTTAGACAGTTTACAGTCTTCATCTCCTGTGAACAAAGCGTCTGCTGGAGTCACAAGAGCTTGGATTACGCTAAGAACATGATAGATAACTCCTCATGTGCTGTGGCTTTGTATTAGTTTTGATAAACGTAAACACGGCCTCCTAAATGAATAATCATTGATTCAGACAAATGAGGTATGTACCACCCCCCCACCCCCCGTGCCGGCCTTAGAGGCCACTGTTTTCCACAGTGATCTCATACTACAGGCAGCGTAATTACGTGCTCAGTGATTGTAAATGCAAATTGTTTCTCACATCTTATTGACGTACACTTAAACTGCCAATAACAAGATATGGCAAAGAGGGGTTGTTTCTTTGTGAATCAATCTCTTTAATGAACCTCTCTAATACAGTTTCACCTTCCTGAAGGTAGGAATGACTGCATGACTGTCAAGACTGCAACAGTTTTAGCTAGGTGAACGTAAAGAAGGGCCAATATTCTGTTCCCTGGATTAGGTATAACACAAGGTCATACAGCGAGGAGTCTATGTCTGAGTCAGGTAGTCATGAGGTGCTAATGTTACTAACTTTGATCTTAACTGCACTCTAGTCATTTTCTGCTACATTAATTGGGTACTGCAGGGTCATCCTTAATGCATCTAATGATCTTCAAAAACCTTTCAAGCTGTGTATGGTTGCTTCTTAATTACAAACAAGCAACTCTGGACGGAGAAACAGATGTGGCAAGAAGTGATTTACGTTTGTAAATAGTTGTCTGCATGTTACCAACATTCAATACAACAAAGATGAGTGCAGTGACTATTTATTGGTTTCATAGAAGCATGAAGGAAAAGGGGGACAAAACCTTAACTATTCTCAAAGTTTACTCAGCTTTAAACCCAGCTGTCAAATCTCAAAACATGCAGCCTCAATACAGTAATTTCCATAATAAAGTAGTGCTACTGACCACCTGCTGTGACACCCATTGTCTCCCATAGTCACTTTTGAGGAGAATGCCCATCTGGTAAATTTGAAAAGCCTGGTATAACCTGTCTTCCATTAGTGCTCCTTGAGAGCCAAGGGGTCTTCTCTGCAGGATGTTAACAATCATGAATAATCTCTATAGTCCCTTCTTTTGTAGCAAGCTTTTAGCCATATAAATT
>NW_018127993.1:1311044-1322336 GCF_001952655.1 Monopterus albus
AGGAAGTGAACTAGGATCAAGTCAGTTTCCTCAGACATTTAAACCACATGTCTCCTGGAGTACTCATCTGAGTGTGATGATATCATGTTCAAATGGAAGATTCTTGAGCCATGACCAGTAAAGGTATCTGGCACTGTCATGCACAAAATGCTAGAAGCGATTACAGCTCAGAGGATTTTGTGGAGCAACCTGACAGCTAACGGGAAAATTGTAAAGTAATACACACCTCCACATATACATGAGCCGTCCTGTATGTCTTTGAATAGTTTCTTAACAGACAGATTTATGTACATCATGACAGTCCACGCCAAGATGTTGATCAAATCAGCTGTCTACTTTTGCATGTAGAGTACATGAAGGTTAATGAAGCAACTGAGTTTCTCACAGTTTCGCCGTCTGTCTTTTTCCTGCCTGGCAGAAGACTCACCTGGTTGCTGATACTCTCCTGAGTCCCTCCTGGCTCCAGCTTCTGGACTTGGCCTTTATGAACTGCCCCTAAACACAAAAAAGAAACTAATCAACTTAACGTGTCCAGTTTTACTTAAACACATTGAGAATGGCAAGTTGATGCACCATGTAACAAATACATATTTTTATTAAAAATCTCTGAAGCATCATACAGTCATCCCAAGTGGGTGGTAAGAAACTAAATATACAATGAATGAGCCTGCAACACAAAAATAACAGATGTCTGGCAGTATATGCTTCAAAGTGACAGGAGTGTCAGTGAGAATGGAGGCGTCTCTAAGGAGATGGTAGTGTGCAGTTGTTTATATATTCCTTGCCAAATCTGATTTTATTTGTGAATGCTTAACACATAAAAGGATCAAAAGAGGGTTGATGGACTTTTAAGAATAAGTTAAAAAAACAAGAAAGAAGAGGCTTCCTGAGGTGTGTTTCGTGGACTTGAGAGAAAATATAACATCCATTTTAGCTGTGTTTGGCAAATAGCTCAAAGCAATGTCAAACTGTTTTTTCCCTCCTCTTTTAATATCACTAATAATAACAGAAAAAAATGCTAATGACAGATGAGATGACAAAAGCTGTTGTTTCTTTCCCCAGCTCTAAATAAATGGGGCAATGTTTTCTGTAGTAAATAGAAGCATAGCTCAAGGTAACAACCAGCAAATGGAATATGCAAAGTGAAATCCTGAAGAAGGACGGTGAGGGACTGAATAGAATGAAGGTAGGAGGCAGACAAAGAGATTGAACAGAGTCTTTAACATCAAGCATCTTTTTAAGTCTTAGATGAGCTGCAACTGGGTCGAGGCAGATGAAGTCGGTGAGTAAGGCAAATGTAGAAAACAACGGCAGTGTGGGAAAAAGCCATGATTGTAGGTAGAGAGTGTCTTGAAACCTCTACCTCCCTCCCCACCATCCCCCTAGGTGATCTTTACTCAGAACAGTAGATCTGGCTGAGCTGAAGTGTAGTCTGTAAAGCAAGTGGTAGTAGTGGTGGTGGTGGTTTGGGGGGGTTAAATGGAGCTTTGTGCCTGGCTTCCTGCCTGCCTTGCTGCTTACCCAGCCAGGCCTGCAGAGAAAGAGCCCCTCTACGCCCTTCCTGCTTCATCTCTCCTTTTCATCTCCCTCTTTGCCCATCCATTTCAGCACTACCCTAAGGGGCATCCGACACTAACACACACACTCTGCTTTCATTCTCCTCCTCCCACTCCCTTTGCTCATGTTGTAAATGGAGGAATATCACAGCTAATCCGTCATGTTTATGAATGACATGGGGCCTAGGGAGAGTTGCGGCGCCTTGCCAGAAGTGGCGTACATCTCTGTTGCATGCCCTCTGCTTGGCTGATCCAATCTGCCCCAGCAGCGATGGCCATAAAAAATGTCTATAGGGAATGGGGAAGAACACTAGGCAGGGTCATTTAAAAACCTAACTCTAGCCATTTCGGACCTGGATCCTCACTACTTTCTCTTAAATTCTCCCAGAAGTCCAAACAAAATCCCAACACATATGAGCAAAGCCTTTCATTACAGTCATATAGGGAATTGTGCACACTGATCTCAAAATCATTTTAAGCACGTCATCAATAGGGCCTATCCATTTGTAGCATTATATGAACATTTCAGGTTGCATTCCATCTTTCGCAGTGAGATAAAGGTTGTTCCCTTAAGAAAACAGATTAAATGTTTAAAAAAGAAATACAAATTTATGAAATGTTGTACCATGACACCAGTGAGTCGATACAATTAGTTGACCAGTGTCATTCCGAATGAGAAGCAGCTCACACTGTTCATCTGTGAAGGTCTGTCTGTGAAAAAGACTGATGATTAATAGACTGACTCTACAATGGTTTCCTCATAATCTCATGAGGGTTTTTAATGACAAATAAGCAGCATTCAATTAATTATACAATCTCAAAGGGGATTTATGGAAGAAACACTCAGTACAGGGCAAAGGGGGGGGAGAATGCCATTTGTCACTGAGACAGAGCACCATGAACCTTGGGTTAAGAGAGCTTTCTGCTCCTTCTCCTTGCACCTATATTTTCTTCATCATCACTAAAGTTTTAAGGAACACACTGGTTAGAATTTCACAATTCATTCCAATTTCATTCTCTTAGCAAGGGTAAAATAAAATTTTAGTGGATACTAAATGGTCCCTCATTGTCTGCCCTCAGGTTTTGGCAGTTTTTCAAAAAGAATTTATTTGTTCAGCAAATTGCTGAACTACCTTTTACTATAGAACAAAGTTAGGGAAATTTAATGCTACTTTGTGTCAGAGTAGACTGAGACTGTCCTCCCCTTAAGACAACCCTATAAATCTTCTCCGAAAATGGCAGATGCAGTAGATACATTTAATTGTTTGACGAAATCTAGCAGAAACAGTGATTATGATGGAGCAAAGGAGAAATCAGGTGATGTAGCATATGGAGGAAGAAAGTCTGAATTGATGGGTGGGTTGACAAAACACAGGACATGGGAGACTGTTTCTTTTAACCGTATCTGTGTTTGTTATTGTAACCAGCATGCAGTTTGCTTGGGAGGGTTAATATATCCCTGCCTCGGTTACATTATCGTCCCCAGTGGGGACAAAATTTATTGCCCCTTCATTAATGCTACTTCACCAATTGACTATGAAAAATGACCTGGGAGAACTGGGAGATCCTTTGTCAGGAGCCTTACATATATAAGCTTTAGCTGTACTTTAGTATTTTGTCAGCATTGTACAGTAGCTGAATAAACCTTTGTGAAGTTAGGCCTACATTGCACTACCTGCAGTAATTTTTACAGTGCCTTGCGAAAGTATTCGGCCCCCTTGAACTTTGCGACCTTTTGCCACATTTCAGGCTTCAAACATAAAGATATAAAACTGTAATTTTTTGTGAAGAATCAACAACAAGTGGGACACAATCATGAAGTGGAACGAAATTTATTGGATATTTCAAACTTTTTTAACAAATAAAAAACTGAATAATTGGGCGTGCAAAATTATTCAGCCCCTTTACTTTCAGTGCAGCAAACTCTCTCCAGAAGTTCAGTGAGGATCTCTGAATGATCCAATGTTGACCTAAATGACTAATGATGATAAATAGAATCCACCTGTGTGTAATCAAGTCTCCGTATAAATGCACCTGCACTGTGATAGTCTCAGAGGTCTGTTTAAAGCGCAGAGAGCATCATGAAGAACAAGGAACACACCAGGCAGGTCCGAGATACTGTTGTGGAGAAGTTTAAAGCCGGATTTGGATACAAAAAGATTTCCCAAGCTTTAAACATCCCAAGGAGCACTGTGCAAGTGATAATATTGAAATGGAAGGAGTATCAGACCACTGCAAATCTACCAAGACCTGGCCGTCCCTCTAAACTTTCAGCTCATACAAGGAGAAGACTGATCAGAGATGCAGCCAAGAGGCCCATGATCACTCTGGATGAACTGCAGAGATCTACAGCTGAGGTGGGAGACTCTGTCCATAGGACAACAATCAGTCGTATACTGCACAAATCTGGCCTTTATGGAAGAGTGGCAAGAAGAAAGCCATTTCTTAAAGATATCCATAAAAAGTGTCGTTTAAAGTTTGCCACAAGCCACCTGGGAGACACACCAAACATGTGGAAGAAGGTGCTCTGGTCAGATGAAACCAAAATCGAACTTTTTGGCAACAATGCAAAACGTTATGTTTGGCGTAAAAGCAACACAGCTCATCACCCTGAACACACCATCCCCACTGTCAAACATGGTGGTGGCAGCATCATGTTTGGGCCTGCTTTTCTTCAGCAGGGACCGGGAAGATGGTTAAAATTGATGGGAAGATGGATGGAGCCAAATACAGGACCATTCTGGAAGGAAACCTGATGGAGTCTGCAAAAGACCTGAGACTGGGACGGAGATTTGTCTTCCAACAAGACAATGATCCAAAACATAAAGCAAAATCTACAATGGAATGGTTCACAAATAAACATATCCAGGTGTTAGAATGGCCAAGTCAAAGTCCAGACCTGAATCCAATCGAGAATCTGTGGAAAGAACTGAAAACTGCTGTTCACAAACGCTCTCCATCCAACCTCACTGAGCTCGAGCTGTTTTGCAAGGAGGCATGGGCAAAAATTTCAGTCTCTCGATGTGCAAAACTGATAGAGACATACCCCAAGTGACTTACAGCTGTAATCGCAGCAAAAGGTGGCGCTACAACGTATTAACTTAAGGGGGTTGAATAATTTTGCACGCCCAATTTTTCAGTTTTTTTATTTGTTAAAAAAGTTTGACATATCCAATAAATTTCGTTCCACTTCATGATTGTGTCCCACTTGTTGTTGATTCTTCACAAAAAATTACAGTTTTATATCTTTATGTTTGAAGCCTGAAATGTGGCAAAAGGTCGCAAAGTTCAAGGGGGCCGAATACTTTCGCAAGGCACTGTATATACCTCTAAGTAAAGCGCTACAACGTGTGAACAGTGCAAACAATGAAATCAGAAACGGGCGATCACTATCAGCACTTCCACGTGTGACAACAGAGATAACGCCACGGCTTTGTGATGATCCTGCTTCTATTGGCCTTGATCCATGCACAGCTTTTTCACAATGTCACATACTAAGCACAAATGGTCTATTTCACTGTGCTAGCTGTCCAAATGGGACACAAATAAACAGGATTCCAATCAGCATATTGTTGTATCTGACAGGATCCTCAAGAAAAAAAAAATCCTTGAAATAATATTGTTGTTAGGACACAGGGCGACTACCAAGCTGACTCAAACAAACCAGGTTTACAAGCTTGTGTCTCACCTGAAGCTACAGTTGGAGGCTGTAACTAAGCCAGGATGCTTAGCAAACTGCAGAGAGAGTTGAGAGCGGCTTACTGCGCACATAGATAGGTCAGTTCAGTGTATAGTTTGCTCAGTTCCATATGGACGAAAGGCCTCTTATTGACTCTGCAATCATTAACGGCACAGCAGCAAAAAAGTTAATCTATCAGGGACTCTTTGGCAGTCTGATACATGCAACAGGATTAGCTCTGACCTGCAGAGACACATTTGTAAACCTACACTGGCTTTGCCACTTAACATTTCCTCAGATCCATTCATCTAAGTCATTGGAACATAAAGAACTGTGCCCTTGGCATGCTGGGATGTGATTTCAGATTTCAACGCCTAAGGAGTCTTTTCCAGTCTGGGAAATCACAAAAAAATTACACCAGTCCAGATATGTGACATGTATTAAAACAATTTGAGAGGTGACTCTGAGTTCATGAGCCTGTGAATCTTCACAGAACAACTCAGGAAAGTGAATTTCCAAAATGTCCCCTAGCAACCACTGCTGTGTGCTTTATTAGACAGAAGTGGTGAGCATTTTGTTTTCCATTATTGGATTACTTAAGCAATATCTACCCAGTGCAGGTGCCAGGAGGCTTATTTAGGAAATCTGGCTCAAAGGAAGCTCTAGGGAAAAACCTAATCTTATTTAGACTGGACAACATATGTGCCAGACAGCACTGGGATGTATCAATTTGATAAATACAGGCTTTGAATTCTCTGAACGCTCTTAAGGAAAATTTAGACCTCTCAATTTGACATTATTTCTTTTTTTTTTCTCAGCAATGATACACATGTGTTTTTATACTCTGAATGCTTGGCTGACTTGCTGCCTTTTAAATGAATCTGCCACTCATGAATGATGATGTATGCCCTTAATGCTAAAGGTCTTCACTTTCACTTGCATCTCAACTATTTGACCCAAGGCCGTGCTTAGACATCCAAATGTAGCCGACAATGTCTAGGCATGTGTGCATGCAGTAGTTCCTGTGTTCAGTAGTATCACAAGTGAAATGTTCTACTAAGAGTAGAATGAGTAAAACATTTTTACTAAAACAAGCAAATTAAGTTGATATCAAATGACTTTTAGGAAATGGGATACAGGCTAGACAAAATATTAATATGTCTATGTCCTAGTCCCATGGTCAATAATTAATGTGGGGATAACTTGCACCTGTGAAGAAGTTTACGTGCAGAATGATGGATGGTGTTGAGTAAAGCAACTGTATCTGAGCCCAAGTTTGAGACAGTTTAACCAAGCTGCAGGTAGCTGATAAAGCAAAGCACCAGTTCAGACTTAAAACTTGTCAATTACTAGTTGCCAGACAGTAAAGGTACACCCTTTTACCACAGTGTAAAGTGTACCTTTTAAGTAAAGCAAGGAAATCAACAACAATGCAAGTGAAAGCGGTGAAACAGAGTTAGAAAGGAAAATAGAACCGATGCCGTCATAGAATTGGCACTAAATGGAATAGCTGCCCGGCTTTGCTAATCAAGAGCTCTTCCGTTCGGTTGAGTAATTTTGTTTGTGTGAAAACGAAAGCATAATTAACAGTTCCCTCTCCCATGCCAAACACACAAAAAAAAGTATTGTATACGTCGGTTGAACAGAAGCCGAACAGAACATTTTGTCAAAGAGGATTCAGGCCGTCCTCTGAATGGATGTATTAACTACGCTTGCAACAAATTTTGTGAGAACTGTAAACAAATTATACTGCACAGTGTTTGTGTCAATGTCCTCCAAATCAACAACCCAATTTTAGGGAAAAAAAAAACATTTTCTCACAAAGACCAAATGTTGATGGGGAAACTAAGCTGCACTCCCACACAAGAGATGACAGCAGCACAACCAAGTTCTGGTTTACTGTCATCAAAATATAGATGTGTGTTACTCCTTGAAGCCCTTCATATTTCACTTTAAAATTGTGTGTGTAGATTTCTTTTTGTTGCTTGTGTATAAAACATTAAAGTCTAACTAAATCGAGGCCAGTTAATACATAAGCAAACCAAGAAACAAGTCAATTCCAAATGATGTCTTGTGAGCAATGAGAGTGTTGTATGATTAACAAGATTAATACCCTAACCCTACTGAATTCTTTCTCACTTCTTTTGGATTTTTGAGTGTGACAAGCTTTAATCAGTGTCCCTCAACTTCAAATTACATGCTGTGGTGTGGTGGGAAAAAAGGGTTTGGCTCAGGCTGCTGAACAAAATAAGTACTGCTGCCACACTCCATGGTTGATGCTTTTTTGCTGGCTCAAATCTTATCTGGGGAAGGGTAGCAAGAATCACGCTGATTGGCAAAATAATCTTTAGGGCAGAGAAAAAAGGAGTGTAAAAGGTAAGGGTGTCATACTTGAAGAAATCTGTTCCAAATTCCCAGGCTTCCATAATCCAGCATCTTTGGCTGAAGAGGGATTCCCTGACAACAATATGTCTTGACACACTATTCTCCAATACGCTGGCACAGTAAGTGACCTGTGACAGCCTCTTTGAGGAGATTGTATCCACTCAAATACATCCAACAAATATATCTTATTATGGTCTGCAGGGATTTTCCCTGAAGAATAACCTCAACCGCAGGGTGAAAACTCTTGTTCCGCTTGGGAAGAAAAGGGTTGGACCGAATCCAATCCTTGTGCAGCAGCCACGGAATTAAAGTCAGAATGTGACCAGAAAAGGTTTATGTTTTTTAAGTCTTTACTTAGAAAGTCCGGTGCAATCGAGTCCTGCTCTTAAATGTCTTCATTCTTACTATGCGATTTTAGATGTTGAAGGGAGGCTGCAATAGAAACGTCGTCAACGCTGCACCCTTTCATTTTTTAGTTGCCAAATATCTTAATGTTGTGATCACTTTCATTTCTGGCATTACTGCACTGGGTGGGAGATGTGTGCGTATCTCTGAGATCAACCATAAAAATGATCAGTGTAGGATCTAATCTCAGGTGTTTGATTAACTCTGATGTTCAGTGTTTGTCTTTCCATCATGTGATCCTTTGCTACAGAAACTCCTAAGCCTTTTACAGTAAATGTCCTTCTCCCTACTCCTATCAGCTTTCCACAATAGGGGTTCTTTTATGGGTTAAGATGCTTCATGAATTACTACCTTCATCTTTACTAGGATCTACTCTTAACATTTAAGGGGAAGTCTTAGGAAACAGCCACAATTCTTAGATTTTTCATATGATTTCATCACCAGGTACAACTCTTTGTGCAACAGATGTTTCTGAATATGGGCCCAAGATTTACTGACCATTACTTCATGTTGCTTTTATGTTACTTTCTAATGCAATCTAATGAAGGATGACTTTTTTTATATCTCCATAACCCAGTAAAACAGTAAACAAGTAGCATAACTATGTACAGTTTTAACTGAGTATCAATATCTGGCAATGGCAGCTCGCTGCAAATTGCTTTGCTGAAAAACTGTGCTCTGTGTACAGTTTATCATTGAGCAAACACAGGAGAGAGTGATAGCAAAGGGATGCTTTGTTTCTCCTGTGTAACACCTACACAGGCTTAGCAGAAACAGCAACACAGCTGTCTATCTGAGCATATCAAACTCAAGCTGGTCTTCATTTTACTGCCTGGTTCCCTTGTCTTTCAAATTAATTCCATGCAATAACTGCAACTGAATTAGTCTTGTAATAGTTTGTAAACAGCTTGTCAGATTGCACAGACATACAAGTTCCTTGGTGTAGCACTAACTGAGCAAAAATGTAAACAGGGTAACTGATTACAACTGAATGGTACCTTTATCTGTTGAGACTCAATTAGGCTTATTTAATTAGAGCCTCAACAAGAAGGATATTACTTGAGTTTGTCACTCAAGTCATTACGCCACAGCAGGTGAGAAGTTTACTTTGAACAGGATGAGTGTGTGTGTGTGTGTGTGTGTGTGTGTGTGTGTGTGTGTGTGTGTGTGTGTGTGTGTGTCAGGGCAACTGCAGTGTGATGACAAATTGTGCTGAATTTATGCCACATTTTAGAAACTGAAATGGCCGCTGTTGTCATGCTAAACAAATGATTTCACCCGTGCTTGTACTTTGTATGAATGATCAATAGATATAATCTGCTAATGGGCTGAGTTTATGTCCAGTGGCCTTATGTCTTCAGCAAAAATCTGCTCACTGAGGTACTTTTTGAGCCAATGTCCTTTTTATACTGCTCCCACACTTGGCACCACACACTCATATGGCCTGATAGCCTGGCAGCAGCTAATGTGAGCAAATTGTCATTGGGGGTCTTTTTATATCAAGCACCACTGCTCAGCACTTCTCTAGGAGGTGACTTCAGCATTTCTCTCCGTCCATCTCATTTAGTGTGTAGATGCACTGTTGAATATACAGTAGGAGCCTCTAAAGCAGAAACTGCCCTTGTCTTAGTCTGTCCTTGAGACTGCAGTTCTCAGCAAGGTAGAATAACGAAGGGAGGAAATCCGTAAAACCTTTCCCCCTTCGTTTCATTTCAGCTTTGACTTTCCTATATTGTACAGACTAACTTCACACCTGCATGTTTAGGTCTTACAGCACATTACCCCAACAAACACATTTAGGCTCACCAAACGTTTCCAATTTCCAGTCCCATCAGGATGCTGCCAAGACTTCTTAGAGCAATAATGAATTAGCTCTTTGCTGATAACTTACGTAATCACACATCGAAAGCCAACTGTCTGACTGTTTGCGGAACTGCAAACATAGCACATGGGAAAAACTACTAGCTGCTTGGCCCCCGGTTGATTAATTATTTTAAGCTTTTCTTTTAACAGTTTGTCAATAACCCAACTTCTCCACAAACGTTCAGCAAACATGTCGTAACTCAAATTAAATAGCGGTTAATCTGATTTTATTTTGGTCTCTTGGCCTTGTAAGGAAAACACTACAGCAGCTCTGTTGACATGAGTTGTTAATCACAGCACAAGCTGGTGAATGTGTTCAATTTCCCTCCCTTTATTTATTATCAAAATGGTAATTCACTTTGTGAAGTAAATGATGGCATGGCTGAGAGCTGCAAGGAGCTTGAAAGTATCAAAGTGCTTGTGCTTATTATTCTTTATTGCAAGAAAAGTTTTTAGATACTTTATGGTTGATGTCATGAATGTGCGGCCATTCTAGATGAGCACCAGTGCACAAAGCAGCTCTAAATTACATTTCTGGGGTAAGCAAGAATGCATTAAAAAGGCCAGAAACCTTTGTAACAGATCATTAATTTTAAATGCCCTGCCTGGAGTCACAGCAGTTGCCTGCACTGACGTTACATGTTAGATAATATAACACGCATATTCTATAGGATGGGGAGGATGGGTTTGGTGAACGTGCCCTTTGTGCACTTAACCAAACCTCATTTGATAAGTTTGAACATTTTAGTGACTGATTTTAGTGGTCAATGTAAATCAGACATAAATACTGCAGTTTCACTGCCCTAACATTTTACAGGATGCTGATTTTGAAAAGCTACTGTCTCATGTTGAACTAGGCTACACCATTTACAATTTAAAATGTGTGCTGTCCCACACCCCCTTCTTTTCTCCTTAGAGCTGAACAACCAGGGGCATTACACACTGCAGCATGTGAACAATTGTGACTTCTTAAAATAAGTTAAATTATTATCTTTTGAGCACTTTGTTTTAGAATACATAGCAATTTCACAAGAGTTGCAATTTGACAGGAGATGCTTTTTAGTTCGCATGGATTGTCACATCCAATTACTATGTTCAACACGCACCCATGCTCCTAGGCCTGCTTCTGGCTGTTGTGTTTGATCGGGTATATTTTTGACGCTCTGTAGAATAGACTAATTGTCTGTTCAACCTTGAGCAGGCTGAAGGGAGCTTGGACAGGAGCTACCTTGTACAGTTAATTTCTTTCCCCCACCTCCCTGTCTTTCTCCATTTGAATGAGCACCTGGAAGTGCATTTTTTTACATCAGATTGCTCCTAGATAACTGTTAACGTGGTGCTTTTATAGAAGTTATTGCAATCACCTTTCCCCCACCCCCCCCCCCCCCCCCATCTTGTTCTTCA
>NW_018127993.1:1322420-1334417 GCF_001952655.1 Monopterus albus
GACATATTGTATGTGGACATGTCTGAGCACTGATTTAATAATCAATGTCCATATGGATGATGATTACATTACACTATCACATTAACGCAATATCCCTAAATATTGTGAACACAGATATGAACAGTGAATAAACAGTAAACAAATCAGCCGCAACATTTTGACCGCCTGCCTAATACCGGGCACACAGTAGTCAATGTGGCAGTTGGCTGGCGGTCGTGACACTCTGCAGCTCACTGTGCATCTTCTGTGAATTTGTTTCCCACTATATTTATACTGTCAGGAAGAGAACAATTTTGTCTACTACTCAGTAATAAAAATATGTACAAGGAGTGAAAATGGTGGTTGTGATGACAAGTGAGATTATTTTTTTAGCCCAATTCACCGGTCTCCCGACTCCAGATGAGATATCACCACTACAGCTGCTGAATGTTTCTCTTCATAGGGACCAACATACTTCTCATTTACAACAAAAGGTTCAAACTAATCTTAATCTTTTAAAACGTACAAAAGGAAGAAGTTATTAAACTAAGAAGTTTAATATAGTCACTCGTCATCGACTCCGAGGACTGAATGTTACCTTGTTGCCTAACTACATTGCTCTACTTAGAGTGATTAACTATACAAGGATGCATGGACCAAGATGTCCTGTGTCACTAACAGCACACAACTGCCAAGAAAATAGGCACTGTTGAGAGTATATTGTTTCTAGCATTAAAAAAAAGTTGCTGTATGATCAGCTGTTTTAGGACACGTAACCAAAAACACACTTCCACTGTCAAAACATGTCAGTTCAGGCAGGGACACAGAGTTGCATCAGAAAGTTTTCCAGATCAATTTGAAGTTGCTCATTTGTATTAGTCTATTTCTGAGGAAGATTTGTCCATTGAGGTGGTTTCACGTGCCAGATGCCCAAAAGCATTGTTGGAAGGTGGCCATGATTGTCGCTTGGCTGTGTGCAGGCTGTGGCATCTCAAAGCTGTTTGTAGACTGATGTCTCCTCATGAAAATTTCATGAAGAAAGCGTTTCCAAAAAGGTGCAGTTTATGAGAGCAACGGAAGACAGTAATTAGCCATGTCAGAGCAGGGGAAGGAAAACTTAAAGGTGCACATAAACTTCACTGGCATTCAAAATAAGCAGGTCTTGTTTTGCAGATTAACACTTAGCAAAGAGGCAGACATTTTGAATATGAGGACCTTATTCTGTTCACTCTCACTAGCTATAAGCCAAGAATACTTCCTGTTCAGAGCTATGAGCTCCAGACAAAGCTTCTGTAGGCTTTGATTTTCTTTGTTTTGCCAAAGGAACATGCTTGAAGCAGAAAGCAATGCGAGTTACTTCTCTCACATCTCAAACAGCAGCAAGATGTAGCCCGCCCTAGTTCAGTCCGTCAGCTGAGGCACAAGCACAAACAAGACAGCTTATACAACACCGCAAAGCCACCTGCCATCATCAAAGAACATCAGAGCTCCTCGTCTCCAGAGTAGCTAGCATCCCGTCCTTTCTGTCATTACAGGAAATGTTTGACATTTGGAAAATACACTTGTTTGCTTTTTCTGTTTTCTTAGGAAGACACTGCTCTTGTACCTGTCTGTTAGATATGAAGCTACCACCAGGAGATGATTTAGCGTAACAGACTGGTGCACATAACCTGCTGAGAAACCACAAAGGCTGTGGTTGATTGAGGTTGATTTTGTCATCCAACTCTCTGCAAGAAAACAAATAAGCATATTTTCACACATATCAAATCATTCCTTTAGTTACTTTAATGCTTAAATCATTCCTTGTAGTGTTTTGTCCATTTACACTTATTAATTTCATGTCCAGATGTGGGTAGAGAAAACCTTTTTCCAGTGCTAATGGATTTAGAAATAATGGTTGCTTTACTGACAGTTATTAAGGTGAAAAAAGACCTATTACACCACTGAAATTTCTTTTTACTATTACGCACTCATACCTTTATATTTGGCCAAAAACTGCAAATAGTTCTCATTGTCCTGTTTAGCTTCCATTCATTTTGTTGCTCTGCAGTCCTACAGCATGACTAATTTCCATCGACTCTCCCTCCTCAAAAGCAGAGGGCTTGAGGAGGGCCACTAACTCCTTCAGTCTACTACAATGTGTCTTGTCTATTTCCAGAGGACCAGCTGCCCCCTGGTTTCCCCACAATAGACATGGGCCCACAGTTGAAAGTGGTGGAGCGAACACGCACTGCCACCATGCTTTGTGCCGCCAGTGGCAACCCAGACCCAGACATCTACTGGTTCAAAGACTTCCTCCCTGTCAACACCACCAACAACAATGGGCGCATTAAACAGCTCAGATCAGGTAGGTTTCTTCTGCTGAAAACAGAACGGCACAACAGGGACTGTGTTTTCCTCTATCTGCTCTGCTCCACTCCTACTGATGTCTCCTCTGGTCTTTCATCCTCTTCTTTCTCCCATAATTTAACTTCTCATTTTGCTTTTAATTTTGTAGGTAATGGCATTGTTTCTACTATTTCCTGTCCTCTACTCTCTGTGTGCCCTGGTGTGTGTTGTCTGTCTATGTGTCTCCCTTTGTCTTCCAGTGTTGTCATGGGCTGTTGGGATTGTTCCCCTCTGTGTTTGCTGGCTTCTGCTCTCATTGCTCACTGCTGTGACTTTTTACAGTGAATTCTTTTGCTCTTTTCTGTCAGTTTCCTTTCCACTGCATTGGTGCAGTATTTTTGGATCATTATCTCCATTTCTTATGCCTCTTTTTTAATTAAAATTTAACATTTGGTTTCATTCAGAATCTGCAAAGTCCACATAATTTTACATCAATGGAAACATTCAGAAAAGCAAATTAACCATTCTTCTGCATTTGTTGAAATTTTACTTTCTTAAGAGGGATCCTTATAGCTTCTTGAATAAATAACTAATCTGTAAAAAAAAAAAAATCAGTACTGAATTTAAAGAAAAAAATACAGAATTCTGGACACTAATCAACCACAGTAGTGCATAAAACTTCATAAGGCTTTCCCCCTACTCCTTGATTTCTGAATTTACAGCCCCTGCTTGTGTAAATGCCTGTGACACACCATAATATAACCATTGCCCCAATTATCCAAAGTTTGGTTTCAATCTCTCAATCCAGAGAAATTATTCTATTTCATAAAAATGCAGCTTTATGTGCCAGTGAAAGGCAACACATTAGCACAGCTCTATGTAAAAGTTAAGTCTTGTATGTTTGACCACCTGTCTTCACAGATTTCACAGCTGTCCTTTGTTAAATCGTCTTGTTAACCTTATTTCCTTGCTGACTTGTTTTCAACAGAACTGTGTAGAATTAAACCTCATTTCTAATGTGCGACTTTGATTCACCTAGTTGATAAAGCATTAACAAACCCTTGTTAACTCAATTTACGTAAAGAATATAATCATATACTTATGCTGTCTTTCTTCTCTCTATATTCTTAAATCTACAGAATCCTTTGGTAAGTGCTTAGCTCTAAAGCACACATCACTCCCCACTAATTTCCATGTTTCCCACAACTATTAAAATGCATGGCATGCATTTTACTAACAGTTTAGTTTTAGGGCTACTATTAGAGGCACACACACTCTTCCCTCACCCCACAGTGTCCCACTGCCAGCTCTAGTGTCACCTTTACCCAAAGACTATGGTTACAAAACTGTAGCTTAGCATTGTCATATACTGACCTGGGTATTGACCTGTCCTCACATTTTTGTTACTCACTCACTGACCCACCACTCACTAACTTATTTAATCTTTTAACACCAGAACCAGAGGTATGGAAAAATACAGATTCTTAGGGAGGTGACCAGGTCAGGTCAAGCAAATGGAGCTTAGGTTGTTCTGTCCTTTTTTTAAATATATCTGCTCTCAATCTCATATACAAAGTCCTCCAAGTTTTTCCCTTCAGTAGATGGTCTTCAGAAGCCACTGCCACTTCCAAAATGGCACCTCCCGGTGGCACATCAATGTACAAGTTCTTCTCTCTGACCAATGAATTTTCTATGATGAATCCTGTCTCTTTGCCAGTAGAGTTCAGAAAAGTTCTTATTCTCTTTCTCTCTCCTTTCTCTTTCCTCTAGTACCTTTATTTACGTACCCTGTTAAATCTAATTTGATTCTTCTTCCAAAGCCCCCAGCATCTATCTACTCGTACTAATGCTTCTTCTTTCTAATCTTATTTGCATTCATATTATCCACCCAGGTGGTACACCAATAAGAGGTAAGAGTGCTGAACTGATGTTCACAGAATGAAAATAATACAAATTCATTCTTGCTGTCAACTCATCCATTCACTTGAATCACCTCCATTTTTGTCCTGTTTACTGAGACCAAATCCCATTACGTTCATACGGACCTTCCTTCTTATTTGTCCTGTTCTGTTGACTAAATTTGTATTCCATATTTTTGTCTATGCTTTATTTACTCCTTTGTATTCTGGTTTTAAGAGCCTGTTTAGCTCAGTTGTGATATGCTTGCCCTGGCTCAAATAAGCATATCCAATGACAATTATTTTTTTAAACTATTTTTTCTGTTCATTTTTGTTTTCTCTTTGGCCATAGCGAATCATGTGTCCCTCTTTTTGTCCAACTAAAACAACCAAGCATTTTTTTCCCCTTAGCTGTTCTTGTTCAGCACTAAAAATATGCACAGATGCTGTGGAATCACGCAGGCATGCTGAAGACAACATTGCCTCTACTCTGCTTTTTTCTCCCAAAGAATTCTTTCTATCTTTGCCAACCATTTTTTTTCCATTTCTTCTATTTGCTTTCCTCTCCTGTACCTCTACAAAAAAGCCCAAACAACCACTTTTTTGATAAAGTTTCTACGGTGCTTTTTTTCTCTTTCACCTATTTTTCTTACTTTTCTTGGGTTTGGAGACTATTTTACTTTTTGACTTTTTTTTCTTCAGGGTTTGGGGAAGGCAAACATTAGTCTGGCGAGGACCTGATTGGCTCATTTTTGCCGTGTGATATGGAGCTGCAGAGTTGTTGATGCATAAAGCCATTTTTCTCTGGGTCATGTGACACCACACTGCTGATCCCATTGGTGGATTTTTATGGGTGTCTTTTGTAGCTTTCACAAGCTAAAGCAGTGGTTGGTTACCATCTTGTTGGCTCAGGCCGATATTTTGAATTTTGTCTTCTAATACAATTGCATTTTATTTTTCAGCTAAGGGTTGTCAGAAGGTTGTAAGTTGTGCCGACATACATTTCTTGCTAAGATTTGCATGTCAAAACTTTTGTTACAGAGGGTTATTTGTTGGTTTTGCCTTACATAATACTTCAATTAAACTTTTTCCACACATATGAGCAGCATTTTTCAATTTTTTGTAACTGCTGCATTTTTTGAAAGCAACTTCACCTAGATGAAGTCCCAAATTACTCTGTTAAGTGAATATTACACTTGATCTGTGATTGAATATGCTAAAATTCATACCAAAATTTATTTCTTTCAATTGTCCTCCCTTGTTATGCTGCTTTCTTATACTGTAAACCTCTTTTGTTTGATCCATGTTTCCCTGAAGCAGTATCACTCATCCCCATATTGACTGGTCCAGTGACATGTTGTATCTTGAAGGGCTTGCCCCAATTCTTCCAAGTGAAATTTTGACATTGGCAGTAGGATGAGTGTTCATTTAGACCCTGTAGCATTATAAACAAATCAGCATTTTTCTGTAAAGAAGCTGTCAGTCAGGTAAATGTATTATAGACAGAAGATAAGTGTTTGGCTTTTCTTTCTTGTGGATTTGGTTGACAGTGTTATTTTCTTTTCCCTTGTTGTTACTTTAGGCCTGTTAAGTAAAACTATCTTTGTATTGCAATGTCTTGCATGATTACCATTTGCAGCTACATACAGTATGTGTCCCTCACCTATAGCAGGATAATTCAGTCTGCAGCCTACCTCAGCCAGTGGATAAGGCTGTGATAAAGATGGGGGATAATCTTTAAAATATAGAATTTATAGATACAAGAATGCAGTGTTTCGTTAATGCAGTTGATTGGATAATGTTTAATTACAACTTTGTTCAAACTGTCCAACTACTGAGTCAAGAAGACCAAGCAGAACTAGAAATGAACGGGGCTGAAGTTGGCCTCCATGAGGTCCAACTATTTATTTTTGCTTGTGAACTTGATGCAAACAACAACATTTTAACCAGACATACGCTGCTACCCCATTTGCTATTCCCAACCAGGAGCCCTCCAGATAGAGCAGAGCGAAGAGTCTGACCAGGGGAAGTATGAATGTGTGGCGACCAACAATGATGGAACCCGCTACTCTGCCCCAGCAAACCTATACGTCAGAGGTAGGAAAATGTGTCAGCAACACTGGCATGTTTCTCTCTTTGAAATTCATGAAGAATCTTTAAATCTACCAAAAAAGCCTGACAAATCCTGTGAGGCCACTGTAAGTATGCTTTGTTTTTTGTTTTCTGTCTATTTTGTTTGTACTTACCTGCACTGATTTGAACCTACAGTATCTACTCTGATGTGTTTCTGGTCCTTCCTGTTGATTATCCTGAGTCTAACACCAGGGACTGGACTGCTTGCTCTGTTTATCTACTAATTGCCTTTTGAACTTGACTGTCAGAGGTGGTATAGGGTGGATGGTCCTCCTCCATCAGTCCCAAATCTTTCCCAGGCAGAGAATAGATCCTTTTCTGACCTTTGTTCCTCCCTATTTATCAACATTAGAAGGACACCCTTAATCTCACTCCTTTTACCTACTGACAATATTTAACTAGTATAAAACAATTTTAAAATTATTGGCGAGTTTATTACCTTACATATGTAAAATTAGCATCCCGATTATGGTTCAATAGAAAAATATATAGCTTGATAATTTAAGCAAATACAGTACAGGTAGAATAAGTAGCAATGCTTTTCTTTGAGCCTTAATATTTAGTTCTTTCCAGATTTATGTCAGTCAAGGCTAGATTTGATTTTGCAGTATGTGTAAAATCCACTGTTACTTGTCCTACAATGACTGAAATTATCTATAAATTCATATACTTAGCAGATAGTTATATTTTTATTTATACTTATTTGTAATTGACAATTTTTGCAATACAGTTGGTCCTGTGGTTAGCTTCTGTCCAACCAGTGCAATATTTAACAGATAATATATAACAATATATAAAATGTAATCACAATTATAAGCTAACCACATGGCTTGGCCAGAATTTGTGATAAAAGTAAATATTGTTGCTTATTTAAAATGCTCTGACAGCTCAGACTTTACTTTGTAACCCGGGTGCCAGAGAGATACATGGGGCTCTCTGAGTTTTAGAGACATAACGTCCTTCGAATTGTTTAAGTAGTATTTGAACACCTAAAACATGGCCTTTTTACTGTGTTTCCCTTGTTTTTCTCCTTTCCTTATTTAATTTTGTTCTGCATCAAATTTCCTACATCCCTCAGAGCTGCGAGAAGGTTGGTGTGTTTTTGCTTTTCAACACAACACAAAACAGAAATAAGTTCTTTTGTTTGCCACAAAAAACATTATTACAGTCATTCAAATCAAACCAGACATTGCCATGACCTTTTAATTATTTAGTTCTGTTGAAATCATTTTATTATTTGTCACACATTCAGTGTTCATGTTCCCATTGAGAATGCACCTGGTCCTTGTCAGAATGCTTGACTGTCCAACAGGTGGTGCATGTTTGCATCTTTGAGGTGGGGTGGCAGGGACGATATTTGCATCTGTCTGAGGGTCTATTTGCATGGTCACCTGTTAATGCTTGAGCTAGTCATCCCCATTCCCCAGTCCCTACCCTGTCAGTGTTCCTGCTTGGTTTCTCTGATGACTAACAACAAGCAGGTCAAAGGTTATGAAAACATGTAAAATGTTAGTAATAAGATCAATTCCATTAAAGAATTAAAAATAATGTGACACACAACACCAGCAGGAACAATATCCTTGATTTCTGTCAGCTCCTGGAATTAATAGCTACTGTTCTACACAGATGCACTGCTGCTTCATATGTGCGCTCAAGCTCTCTCAGCATATAATCATTTAAGTTTCACTACATTCAAATGATCCCTGTGGTGCTCTCTCCAACTGAAGTTTCTCAGAGATAAAAATGTTAAAGCAAAATCCATCCTTTGTTGTAATTGGCACTAAAGTCTAACGCCAAGCTGTAAAAACAACCTTGCCCTCAGAGATTATACACTCTCTCTGACGGGGATGTTGCTGTGCAGGAAGTCATGAAAGAGTGATGCATTTAGAGCATTATCCACCAGACTTGACAAATGTAATTATATTCAAATGAGCAGGATAATATTATGTCTGTGGGGAGCAGGAGCCAATTGGATATTAATTAAATATTGAGAAAGAAAAACTGTATTTAATAATGCAAGCAGTTCCCCCAGTTTTCCTCTCTGGAGAGCTGCAGTCTGCTCAACAGAATGGGCTTTGTGAATTAGTTGCAGGCAACAGGAAGCACATTTGCTTATGCTGCAGTCAAATGTAACTACCTGCACAAATGCCTAGTTTAGAGTCAGTGGACTGTTTACAAAGCAGGGCCAATTAACCGGCAATAAATACAAGTATTTTTCAAAGTTCATATTTATTCAAGGTTCAATAAAACATTTATGGAGTAATCTAACCCAAATGAACAGTAATCTGTTTCCAGTACAATGAGCAGTAACACTGACTATTTGTAATCAATCCCCCCAATACCTGGTAGTCCCTCCCTTATGCCCAAGCCCCTTAGTTATTCTCACCCCGTGTACTTAAATATTTGCCAGTAAAACCTGAGGATAAATTATATATTTTCCTGATTTTGTTCCCTGTTCTCTGTTTTATCATTTATCTTAACATGTATTTGCTTTCTTCTCCAAGTGTGTCGTAGTTCTGCCAGGATACAGCAATGCTACCAGACTAATTGTTCCGTTTACACCGTGTGATAGTGTCTTCCTTCTGACTCTATTACCACTTGCTTTGCCCCAGCAGCCCTTTCCCCCCACCCCTGACTCCTTTACATGGCTGTCTCACAAAGTCCCATATTGTTCTTGTATGCATGACGACTCTTATTCCCCCTCTAAACAGCCTTGAAGCTGTCCATGTGCATTATGAATGTTATATACTGAATTTCACTTGAAAGTTGAACATTTCCTTTGAAATATAAGGCCTTGATTTTTTTTGTTAGATTTATTTGAAGGTGTATCCACTAGAGCTGTTAAATAATATGCTGTTTAAGTTGAGTTTTGTTTTAACACTGCTGCAGCTTGATTATACTCTTATTACTTGTGTGTTATAATTGAAACTAGATTTATAAAACATTTAGGATCAGCGTTTGAATCAAGTAATCATAACAAAACAGCATCAGCTATATCCTCTGATTATATGCTGCAAAATAGTTTTGTAATTTTTAATTAATATGAATAGCTCAAAACATATCTGTAATGTTTTCTCCATATGTGTATTGAAACATCTTATGTTCACTTTATTATATATGAAAATGCATGGATTTCCTAGAATGAACTCTCTCCCTTTATGTTAAGCTGTACTTAGAGATCCTGTGAAAATCAGTTGGTACCAGTCAGGGTTTTTGATTGAGTGATTCACAGGCATGGATGGATTTATACAATCATAGAATGTAGCATGGTGAAACATGTTAATGCTTTAAGGACAGGATCATTTCTCCTCCTGTGATAAGCTAAAGACTTCAGATTCAGCACTGAACTCACCAGGATAAAGAAATTAAGTAAAACTACCATAGCTAGTTTTAGTTTGTGAATGCATAACATTTGACAGCTCTAGTTTCCATTTCAGATCAAGCCTGAAAAGTACAGAAAAACAACTTCTCAATAGTTTTATCTATGTTTGTGCGATGTGAGAATGTGCTGCGGCACATTTTCTCACATCTGCTGGAAGTACGCAGCCGAAAAGTTGTTTCCTTGCATACAACTGTGGAGTGCTGTCGACCCTCCAGCACTTTGTGCAGTTCTGTCTTTATGTAAAGATGGTGATACCAGCATTTTGTGCATGATGCTCATTTTGTTGTTGACCCATTCACCATTAAAATCTCAGGTCAAATGTGTTGACCATGAAATATCTGTGTAAAAACAAAGTTAATTAATGCTACAATGAAGCCTTTAAGATGCCACTGTCCTTATTAAATTATATATTCAATTCTTTTGGCAACATTTGAGGAGCATGAGACAATTTTACCATAAACGGATGTTGCAACAGCTGTTGCATTTTCTTCTTATTTTTCACAAAATCTTTTTTTGTTTGTTTTGTTTTGTTTTGTTTTTCAGTACGCCGAGTGCCACCACGATTCTCCATTCCACCTACAGATAATGAAATCATGCCAGGAGGCAGTGTCAATATCACATGTGTGGCAGTTGGTTCTCCTATGCCATATGTCAAGTGGATGCTGGGTGCTGAAGACTTGACGCCAGAGGACGACATGCCCATTGGACGGAATGTCTTGGAGCTTACAGACGTCCGGCAATCGGCCAACTACACCTGTGTGGCCATGTCAACCCTGGGGGTGATAGAGGCTGTGGCACAGATAACAGTCAAAGGTAGGATTCCATTTAGTTATTCTTATAAGTACATGCTGAAAATTCAGAATATGCTGTTGCAGTAGAAATGCCAAGGCTAGAGATGGACTCCGTAAGAGTTTCCTTATAACGATTATCTAACAGTGTTTCTAACTCTGCCTGTAGTTAAACATAAATACTTCAGTCTGCAGCAAGCATATGTTAGGAGTTAAGTATCCAAGCAGAGGCTGCTGGCAATGCTTTTAAAGGAAGCTATTTGCCTCTTACTGCCATGATAAGTCATCTGTAGAGGATTCCTTAGAGCTTTAGACAAGCCCCAGCACCGGCCTCAGTGCATTAGATGCCACCTTGAGAATACAGTGAAGTGCTTATCTCTCAGCTGGAAAGCAAGAGAGCCACAGCTCACCATTTCTCTTAGCTGGAGGTAGGGAGGAAGGGGTGTGAGGAGGGTGTGAAACGTAACGAGTATTGTTTGGTGTCCTCTGTAGGCATGGTACTTATCTTAGTGTTATCATATCTACACTGCAGCATACCAGAAAGTCATCCCAGACTGGTGTCGCTGTGTTCACATGCACACAGGGGACAGACTCACAAACGTGCACACGCAGCTTTGTTTTTCCTAGACATAACATTGAGATATTAGTCTCAATAAAACAGTCTGGCAGCAAGCTCCCCCAGAAGCATACTTCAGATGGCATATAAAGACATTTGCACTGATATCTTTTGCCATGTGCCATGGTGTGGGGAATTAAAGAAATAAATTTATCTGTTAAATTATTAAAGTGATAAACATTTGGAAATCTCAGATTAGTGGAAACAGTGATCCCAGCTGCTGAACATGGGGTATGCTATGGGGGTAAAGTTTTATCTTAACTAGCCACAAATGGATATTTGGCCATTTAAAAATATAGTCAAGGTTACACGTGTAAAAACCAATGTCTGTCTCATGAAGACCACAAATGGCTGTTTGCCAGTCTACAAATAAAATCCAGATTTACAAATGTGGTAAAACAAATCACGTGCATCTCATAATGACTACAAATGTGTATTCAAGTAATCTACAAATAAAATCAAGATTTACAAACGTGCATTATTCTGTGTACAGTTTAAAATGTATATACAGATTTATTTCATATTAAAATCCATATTGAATATACTCTCAAAACCTTGCATGCGAGTATAAATCACCAAATACACATTTGTGGCCATTTAGAATTTTGCCACAGTAGTGTGCAAGTCTCACACATTAGTTCATATGAAACTTTGATTAACACATGTAAGTTACAAAAGTAGATTTGTAGACTATCCACCCACCTAACAGAAAACACAACGTGACCTAGCTTCAGCATCAAGTGCAATGAGCTGGTAGGTTGATGCAATCAACATAATTCAACTATCGTCTAATTCAAATTAAGACTCCATGACCTAAAATATTGTAATGTTTGTTGTATATTTGTTTTTTTATGTATGTAATAATTATAATAA
>NW_018127993.1:1334470-1337101 GCF_001952655.1 Monopterus albus
TTTGACCTGGGACTCTGGCAATCCTGAGCCAGTGTCCTACTACATCATCCAACACAAGTCCAAGTACTCAGAAGACTTGTACAAGGAGATCGATGGTGTAGCCACCACTCGGTACAGTGTGGGAGGCCTCAGCCCGTATTCGGACTACGAGTTTCGGGTGGTGGCGGTGAACAACATCGGGCGAGGGCCACCCAGTGAGAGCATTGAGGCCAAAACAGCTGAGCAGGCACCCAGCACGGCGCCGAGGCAGGTCAGAGGTCACATGCTGAGCACCACCACAGCTGTCATCCACTGGGATGAGCCAGAAGAAGCCAACGGGCAGATCATGGGCTACAGAGTCTATTACACAATGGATTCCACTCAGCACGTCAACCTCTGGGAGAAGCAGATTGTTCGGGGGGCTAATTTTGTCACCATCCAGGGTCTCATCCCTAATAAGACCTACTACATCAAGGTTCTGGCCTACACCTCAGTAGGTGACGGACCTCTCTCTCCAGATCTCCAGATCATTGCTAAGACGGGAGGTGAGCATGACTTGTTTTCTTTACACAAGAGCCAAAGTGACAGTTAAACTAAATACAAACTGAACAAATTCAAAGCTCAGAAACTATCCATATATACCAAGATTAAAACTGGACTGTCATAAACATTTCAGCTGGCATGTTTTTGTATGTAGTGATCCTCATTAGGCTGTTGCAGTTGTTAACTGGAGCTGTGAACACAGGATAACAAACACTTCCATTGTCTCTCTCAAGTGGCAGAAACTGTTTTGTATGAAAAATGTTAAATAAAAAGACATTCGGAAACTTTCTTGTTTACTTCTTACATAAAAAGCTGCTTGTGTACTGTGTACTCTTTGTATACAAAGTACTAATTCAGCTGAAATGACCGTGTCTCCTGAAACACAATGTGGCTCTTGATGCAACAGCTCTTACCACAAAGTGGCAATTGTGAAAATATGACTGATAATGAATAGTGCAAGACAATACTGAATTAATCTCTTCATTACAATTCCAGTTCCCTCGCAACCAACCGACTTCAAAGGAGAAGCCAAATCAGAAACAAGCATTTTACTTTCATGGACTGCCCCAACACAGACTGGACAAGAAAATCAAATCACAGGATATGAACTTATGTACAGGAAGAGGGACGACAAAGAGGAGGTAATTTTATTCTGACCTGTGCCATTAGATTTTTCATGTCTGTAATAATATAAGAAGTATCAATACACTACATAATCAACAGCGTTATAAAAATGATTTGGTTTGGTAAGGCAAGTAAGGAATTGTCTTGCTTACTACATATAATTAAAGGTAGTGTTGGCGATTCCTTTAAGAGGCATTTTTTGTCACATTTCTTGAACTTCTTTTCATCCTGATAGCAATGAACACATTAAGTGCACTGACAGCATAAAGAAAAAAATCCATCTTCTATAGCAGCAGCAGGGCTGAAAAAAACTTGACCAATAGTTTCTCACCCCAAGCAAAACTATTGGATGGCTTACCTGCCCTTGTACTTAATGCGTGAGCCATGAGTCTCCCACAAGGCCAGGTAGGCAGACATGTTGCAATATGTTTATAGCTAAAGCTAGTGAGCTACGGCAGAGAAGGTATCCACAGCAGCTTTTGGTCACAAACGGAGACCATATTCAAGAAAATTACAACTAAAATGAAGTTGGATGCGCCAAGAAGTAAAACCAGAAGTAACAACAGTGTGGCTTTTGAATGATGCAGACAATTTAGAGAACAAAAGGGGCTGAAAAGTGACGCCATGCTGGCCGTATTTTTGCTAGACAGGAATTAATGGTTTTCTTTTGTTAGGAGGGCAGTTGTTATTTTCCTTTAAAGAGCCAGGCAGTATGCATAGCACATTGTGTTTTCGAGGAGTGGCTTTGGAGACAAGTCAAAATCAAAGAGTGGGATTTTTTCAGCTGGTTACTTTCAAAATCGAGCTTCTGCTTGCTGGTTTTTCCAAGATTGCCAACCCTACCTTTAACAAATAATACAATGCGTATGTGTAAAAAAAATTAAGTCTTTCACTATTACAAGTGAATTAGATAGTAATAAAATATTAACAGTGTATTAGTTTTAGGGATGTTTTGGTGGATTTGGAGTGTTTTAGGAGTGTGGCTCTGAGAAAACAGACTTGAATCTAGAATAGGCTTCAGGTCACACGCGAGCGATATGGAAGCTGACACATGACCAGTGTAGACAGCTGGATTGATTATTATAGCAGCTTATTGATTACATGGTACACGTGTCTCAAAAACGTGATTGAATCTACAGAAATACAAGACTGTATCTCTAAATAAGAATAGGATCAGCTTTAATTAGGTATCATACACTTGTTTGCTGTTATACCATAACATCTAGGACTAAATAATGTAACAATATGACTGCAAATCTATTAACTGTTCATCTAGTATGAGAACTCAGAATCAGACATTAACCTCAAAGGGAAAGTGTCTAAAACATGTTATTGGTCAATAAAAATCAAATTCTCTAAATAAAAAGGTCAAAGGCATTCTTTTGATGCTGCACACCAACATCCCATTTTAATTACCACAATTGAACGAGATCCTCTAAACCCTCAGTTTCTTATATATCTGACAGAGCAATATGCTTATTTGTT
>NW_018127993.1:1337132-1357178 GCF_001952655.1 Monopterus albus
CTCTTTCCCACAGAAACATATCAGCTTTGAGCCAACAACAACATATCTGCTGAAGGACTTGAAGCCCTTCACTACATATAATTTTCGGCTTGCCGCCCGTAGTAAACATGGAGTTGGAGCTTATACCAACGAGATCTCTGCAGAAACTCCACAGACACGTAGGTCTTCTTCCTTATCTGAGAGTTTTTTTTTAACTGCTTGGGAAGGAAAATATTTTCAAATGCATTATGAATTTTATTTGTGCTGCAAAATCCAAGAAGTGACAAGAATGTCAGGAAACTCCTGAGCACAGATAGAGAGAGAATAAGGTTGTTCTTTAAAGGGCTGATGCATTTGAAAATAGCAAAACTGTAAACATTTGAAATAGCAAACTTATGAAGTCTCCCTGACCATGCCGTGATGCATGGACAGTGTTACCCAGGCTTTCCTGTGAAGTCAGGAGACAAGGTTACAAAAAGTACTTTGTTGAGCAAAAGTAGTCTCGACTCAAATGAATAACAAAGCCTTGAAGTATTTATACGACTACCTATATCTGTGTCAACTAACAGTTTTTTAATCAGTCAAAGTGCATGGTTGGCCTTTAGCAAACCTTGTTTCCTGACATTGCATGTTTGCCCAAAATAAGAGAATGGAAGATTTTGAGTCTGAGCTTTCTATGTAGCAACACTGCAAAAACAATTTCTTTGGGCCTCAAGGGACTTTCCCTTTAAAGAGCTGGCATTAATACTAATGCTAAATTCTAATTAGAATCAAGAACACTAAACTAGCAACATCATAGAATGCTCAAAGTATTTTCTCCATAGTTAGGAGCATTTCCACCCAAAAGGCCTCAGATTTATGAAACAAGTCAATATTTCAACATTTAATTCTGTTTATGACAAAGTCAAATTAGATCCAGTGCAGTACCAGTCAAAGAAAACCCTGAAACCGTCCAATAAGTGGGCAAAAGCAAAAACAATGAGCCATTACAGTTGACTTGGCAGATCTAAACATAAATCTGAGGTCTCTGAAAGACAGGGGCAGAGACCAGGTGGGTATAAAATCTTAGATGTTCAAACTCTGCCTAGATTTATGTTCTGAGGTAAATGATCACTTAATTAAAAAGTGCATGCCAGTGTTATCGGAATCTAATAAATCAGTCATGTCTCCTTGGGAAGTTCTCTGTTGTACAATCAGGCTTTTACCACAAACCAACAGGCTTCGGAAAGGTTGGTGAAAAATACAACATTTTTCTATTTTAAACTAGTTAAAGCATCAACCTTTGTGTTTTTGGATTGATGGTAACTGCTTGTCCAACTTTGTCTCAGTTATTGCTACATTTATTTTGGAATGACTGAATAATTTCTGAAGTACTTTGAAATATGTTTAGGTTTTCATTTAGAATTAAGAGATGTAAGAAATTTATTAGGATATATGATTTTGTTTCCATTTGTTTTTATGATCTTTTATTTTTATTTTTCATGAAAAAGGTAGGTTACACATTGTAAAACTGTTCTTTTTCCAGTCAACATCTCCCATTCATCATCACCGTGTACACTACTGCATTAGTCTTTGCCTTTTTTGTCTCGTGATGTTTAATTCATTTAAAAGACTTTATATTTATACATTTGTCCTCGTGCTTTTTCCTCATTTTGTGTCATTATATTTTCCTTTTCTTTTTTCCTATGTTTGGTCAATTCTACCATCATCACCCCCAATTAAAACAAAAAACTGAAACCACTTTAAAACCTATGACCAAAAAAAACAAACAAACAAAAAAAAAAAACACCCCTGCACCTGCCAAATCCACCACCAACCAACCAGAACCCTCGGGTCCACCTCAGGAAGTCAAGTGCCACAGCCCCAGCTCCACCAGCATCCTGGTAAGTTGGCGGCCACCCCCAGTGGAATTACAAAATGGGATC
The DNA here is from genome assembly GCF_001952655.1 of Monopterus albus. NCBI lineage: Eukaryota > Metazoa > Chordata > Actinopteri > Synbranchiformes > Synbranchidae > Monopterus > Monopterus albus. The sequence goes on from NW_018127993.1 coordinate 1,339,037, forward strand.
CTAACACAATACACCATCCAGTATGCTCCAACTGAAGGGGAGGATACTACTACTCAACAAATTTCCAGCATCCCTCCGGAAAGCTCCCAGTACCTTTTGGAAAACTTGGAAAAATGGACAGAGTACCTTGTGACGGTCACTGCTCATACAGATGTTGGAGCAGGACCAAAAAGCCTGCCACAGCTCATCCGCACAGAGGAGGATGGTATGTGTTCACCAAAACAAAGCCCCAGCTACCAATCCAGCCTACCCCTCTTAACCTACTCCATCTATTACTAACAACCTCGCCTACAGTATGTCTGCAGATCCCTCTTCTTTTCTTCCCTCTTTGCCTGCTTCAAATCTCAGTGTGGCCATTTTGGACTATGCACTTTTTTTTCCCCAAACAAACAGTGACTCACTTTGCGAAAGCACCCTTTTTTTGGCTTTTTTCTCCCCTATGCTGCAGAATTTCAACACATGGTATTGCATTTTAAATTCCAGGCCTCCAACTTCCAACTGCCATTTTTGAAACTTTGAAACTTTGGGTGAAAGAATTTTTTGAAGGCCATTTTTAATATTTTTCTCGCCTCATGTAATAATCATTTTTATTCATTTTTCCTTGCTCCATAGCCAAACTTCTTGTAGGGCTTCAAGCATTGAATCACTTGAAGCCCCCCTTTGGCTCCACTTTTCTACTTTGGCAAAACCCATTTTTAATCCATGTTTTTAAAATCCACTCTACCCATTTTTAATGTTTTTAGAATAGGTCAGCTGACAGACCTGTTTTTGCTCTTCTTTTTTCCCCTTACCATTGTTGAAATATTGATGTCATGCAGCGCTTGTTGCAGTTACTGCACTTTTGTGATTTTTTTTTTCCCCCCTCACTGCAGCATTTTCCACTACGGCTTTGGGCAAGATTTAAAAAAGAGGGTAAAGAGGTTCTCTATAATTTTGACCCTTTTTCTTCTATCCCATGGTGTTCCTCCAGTTCCTAGTGGGCCACCTCGTAAAGTTGAGGTGGAGGCCGTCAACTCCTCATCAATTAAAGTGATCTGGCGCTCACCGATGCCCACCAAGCAGCACGGCCAGATCCGAGGGTACCAGGTGCACTATGTCAGGATGGTTAATGGGGAGCCCACAGGACAGCCAGTCATCAAGGACATCCTGATTGATGATGCCCAGGTACAACACCTTCCTCAGCCAGCAAACTTATTTCTCACACCCGTAGCATTGCTTTTTCTCTCTCACCTTTACATGTACTACAGCAAAGACTTTTATTTGGCCTGAGGGAAAAAATATAATTGTCATCATGACATATCAATAACTGAACTCAGCAAAACAGCAACTATTTAACTACTGTGTCATTGAGGTTAATTCTATAACGTAGAAGGTGAACTCTAGATATGATTTCTACTTTTACCGTAACTGTTCTTATCAACAATTTTTTATTTTGGTGGTTGCAGACAAACTGTTTTGTCACCAGTGATTAGTGTCTGTACCTGGCCTTATTTGTTGTCTCTTTTCTCTCCATATTCTGATATCATAATCAGTGGGAATATGATGATTCAACTGAACATGTGAGTAGCTAAACAGCAAACAATCCAGTCTTTTCATTGCTGTAAGCCTCTGCATGAATGGCATGTATCTTTTGTGCACCAGGAGTTTATGGCCTGATTTTCAAGAACAGTTTGAGCCCTATTTCACCTTATGCAGATAATTACTTTAAACTTCTAAAGGAACTTCTTGACTAACATTTTTAACTGGCCAAAACAAAACCAAATGCTGAATTTATGGTTTGAATGTATTCTTTTTGTGTTTATTGGCGAAGTTACTTTACTGCACAAACTTTCCAAGTTGCCAAGTTCTTTATTAACTAAAGCTTGCCAACACTATTCCCTCCACTGAAGTATGCCGCAGCTCTAAATATATCGAGAGAATGTGTGTGTTGTGTCCTATGTGATTATGCTGAAATCACAAACCACTTTTAATCGCTCTTTTTGCTTATATCAGCAAATCATCAAGTGTCCTGTAACTCAAGTGCTGTATTTTTATAGGAAATGATCATCTCAGAGCTGCAAGCTGAGACAAACTGATCACCACCACCGGCGCAGGTAACATAGCCATCAATGCTGACAAATCTCCTGTTGTGCTCTGCCAATATACTACTGGATAAAACTGCAATTTTGCTTTGTAAATAGTAAAACTGCATCTAATGCGTAAAAGAGGCACTGGGCTTCTTGTCATGCAGTGTGTAAAGTGTGAATGTAGCTAACTGCTGTCTCATTTAAAGCAACAATTCTTATAATGCTAACAGCACTTAAAGGATATTGTAGAGATTGAAGGATAAGAATGGCATCTTTTACTCACCTCCTTCAGCAGTGTTAAAGTAAAAGATAGACACAAATAGACAGTTGATCTATAGTACTTTGACAATGAACGTCTGCGTTCTAAACCTTCATGGCAAATTGTCCCTTTCTCCTAGTTCCCGATAAACCTCGCCTAATGGTCAGCACAACTAACATGGGGACAGCTCTCCTCCAGTGGCATCCCCCAGCATTAACCCACGGGCCCCTGCAAGGCTATCGCCTCCGTTTTGGCCGCAAAGATGTGGATCCCCTGACTGTTATTGAATTTCCTGAGCGAGAGAACCACTACACTACCAAAGAGATCCATAAGGGAGCCTCGTACACTTTTCGCCTTTCAGCACGCAATAAGGTGGGCTTTGGTGAAGAGACAGTCAAAGAAGTCACCACAAATGAGGATGTCCCAAGTGGCTACCCCCAGAGCATTACAGCCGAGGGGGCCACCACCTCTACCATTCAGGTTAGCTGGCAACCTGTTTTGCTGGCAGAGCGAAATGGTCAAATAGTGAAATATGCTCTGCAGTACAAGGACATCAACAGCCCTCGCAGTCCCTCAGAACTCTTTATCACTGCCCCGGAATCAACAGTCATCGTGGATGGCCTTAAGGCGGATACCACTTACGATATTAAAATGTGTGCCTTCACCAGCAAGGGCTCTGGTCCCTATAGCCCAAGTGTCCAATTCAGGACACAGCCTTTGGATCAAGGTAGGACCAGTCCCTGAACCTTTATAGTCCCTTCCTTTTAAACATCAACCTATCCCTGCGAACCCTTACCAACTACCACAGCTTCCACTGAAAGCCCCAAATGGCAGAAGTTGACTAAGTATGGAATCACCCAGAGGATTTTGTTATTAAAATATTGTCTGAGCTTTAGTCTCTATAATCTAACTAAGAAACTCACATGCAGTAAGTATGTATGTCTCTGTGTCTTGTCAAGTAAAGGTCAGTCAGTTTTAGAGTTGGTGTTGGTAAGAAGGTAAGAGGACAGGGTTGGGTTCAGTGTAGTACTGATTTCAGCCTGGTTTTGATGGAGAATTTCTCAGGTAAGCACTGGTGCGGGACCGCTGCTGAAGATAGATAAAGTATGTTTTGTGTCTAAATCACCTGCTCCCCCTTTCTTTTAGCAGTGTTTGCAAAAAATTTTCACGTGAAAGCTGCCATGAAGACATCAGTATTGCTGACCTGGGAAATCCCAGACAACTACAACCCAGCTCAACCTTTCACTGTGAGCACAGCCTAGATAAACAGGACATACCGCATAGTATGATGACATGAGAAATTATTCAGTAATCATCCACAACAAACTCCAGTATCTACATGAAACAACTCATTTGCATACAGATTCTCTATGACAATGGCCAGAGCGTGGAGGTGGATGGAAAGCGAACACAGAAGCTAATCACAGGTCTTCAACCTGAGACGCAGTACTCCTTCCTTCTGACCAACCGTGGCAACAGTGCCGGAGGTTTGCAGCACCGTGTGTCCACCATGACAGCCCCGGACATCCTTCGCACCAAACCCTACCTGATTGGCAAGACCAACTCAGACGGTATGGTGACTGTGGAACTACCATCTGTCCAAACATCTGAGAGAGTAAGGTGAGTGGAGATGATCAAACTAAAGATGATTTTGAATTGCTTTCAATTAGCATAACCCTCTAAACATCGATACTATTCATCAGTCAAGAAGCCCCCAGTCAAATCACTTCACTTTTTTCAATGCAACATTGTACACACAGCAATGCAGCGTAACAACATTAAGTATAAACAATTATAAGATATAATTAGGTATAAATTAAGTCTTGTCTCAGAACTTCCCCCAAGTTGGTGCACTGGCCTCAAGTGCAGTTTCTGATATCTTGATTTGGGTGCCACCCTACTTGTAATTACTAACTATTAAACTATTAAAATGTCTCTTTCTTTAGATATGTGACAGTTAATGACATAACTACAATGCAGTGGAACTTTCTGCTAATGTCCATGTTACCGGTTATTATTCTACCTGATGCACTGTGAAATGAAATAAATAAGTTAATGTGATAGCAAAGCCTATGAGGGGTAAACCTTCCAAAACAGTCATTTATATTCATCACTACATTTCAATGTAATATCCACTTCACCTCAGTCATTACACAATGAAGCAGCCCGACACATTTAAGCACGCTCCTATAAGCTCTATAAAGTCCCTTGTAGCTTTTCAACAAAGCCCAGGTGCTGTCATAAGGCCAAGGAGCACATCTGATTATAGACTGACACTTCAAACTCATCTTGGTTTTTGTTTTTTTGCTTTTTTTTTTTTTTATCTTGCTGGATGCACTTTGTGAAATGTCTCCCACGCCACAACTTAAGATAATTAGTTCCCCATTAGCCTGTAGAGCATGGATCAAGCCACATATTTATGTCCAAACCCGAACATGCCTGAGAGTGTGGTATCTAAACCGGCCTGGACCCAACAAGCTTATAGTGTATACAATGTCTGAACCCAACCTGAGCCTGAGTTGAGTTTCTATGGTGTTTTTCCCCTTATGATTAAAGGGAGCAGACATTTGAGTGCTCCAGCTGTCTAGCCTAAAGTTTGACCTATGTGCCTGAACCCGGCCTGGACCAAAACACAATTTCAAAATTTTTGTCTGAACCTATCAATTACCCTCGGGTACTGACAGGTCGCATCAGGCTCAGTTCGGGTATCCACACGTTATTAGCCTGCCCCACTGCCTCTGGGCTAAAGGTAGCTAAACAACCAGAAAGTCTAACTCTGGCAATGGCCATTATCTCTCTTTCCCCTGTGAAGAAGGGATGAAAATCCATCTATGTGTGTGAACGTGTCTTTTAGAAAGTGGCAGTGATATTTCATGAGGTAATATGATGTATTTAACACTGTTTTCCAGGGGATATTACATTGTGGTAGTACCTCTAAAGAAGCAGCGCACTGGGAAGTTTTTCAAACCCTGGGACAATCCCGATGAGATGAACCTGGAGGAGGTAGGTTTAAAGAATGAACTTGGGTTAATGTCTTGATTTACCAGGAAAGAAGAACACAAATATGCCAGGTCATATTGTGCTCTGTAACTTCTTAACAGGGACAACACAACTATGTGCACATACCACACATTCATATCTCAAAACTGGAAAAAATACATTTGAGGCAGTTAAGGGGCAGGAGGAACAGGAGACGAGTCTTGCTGATTGACGCAAATAGCTGCAGAAAGCACTGTTCATATGGAAATGAGAACATGAAGTAGCCATGAAGTGCACTGAAAACTCAACCCCCATCTCCACCTCCTCCTCCTCCTCTTTGTGTCTGCGGTAATTACCTGAAGAGCTGCATCAGGCCTTCATGTCTCTACTCAGTCGAGGAAAAGCTAGGCTACCGCGTATGCACAAAACTCTTGACAGCTTTTATATTTAGCCAGCTGAGATCATTCAGTAGCTTCTGTGCATTGTAGCCATGATTAAACAACAAGCAAATGAAATCTTTTATCACTGTCATTTTTAAGATGTAATTACATTCCAGGCATTTCTGTAGAGCATTGAAAAGTAACGGATATTTATTTGTAAAACATCCTTTTGCAAAAATAGTGCATTCCGAAATTGCCCGATTTTAAATATGTATCTCTATCATACAAACATCACAACATATCATATGTCTAGGAGGGTAACACACTGTGTCTGATCTGGCATTGGCTTTACAGCTCATGCCTGCAGGCCCATGTCTGTAGCCTTGACCGATCGCTCAGAAGTTGCCCCTCTGTCAGAATTTATTTGTTTGTCAATATTGGCACTCACCTTTTCACAACTTTTCCCAAGGGCAGCTAGATTTAGCCATGTTGACAGGAGTGATGATTGAAGACATTATCAGGCAGCACCAACAGCCCTACAGCCAAAACACAGCACACACAGGAATGCACACACACTAATGTGAATGACAGGCGCATACAACTTGCACACGCACTCATTCATGCAAGCAAGATATGAAATCTGACACCCAAACAACTAGCAAGCCTTGATTAGCATAATTATGATCTACACTTGGTACTGTAAGTCAGATGATACAAACTTATATGGAGGACATACTTAGTCTGTTATTATTGTTATTACTATTGTTGGTGGGGCGAGCAAAGGTGCTATTTTTTGCTCTGACATTAATTACACTGGACAACATTTTTGGTAATATGTGTCTATATAACTAGCATTTCAATTTAGATGCAAGATATAATTTGCTGTACTTAGCAAAACAATTTCATGCTGTTTTTTGACATATGCAGTATAATTAACCCTCACTTTGAATATTTTTCATTCACATGACACCATGAATTATAAAATACACAACTGCACACAGTTAATCAAATCCACTAAAAAGTCCAACAAGATTATTTGTCCTTGTGTTTAAGCAAAACTATTTCTGATTGTTTCAAGAAAATAATTGAGCTACGTAGGTTTTAATTAAATGCAGCCTCTTTGTAACCCTAGCTGTTATACATGCTGTAAATCCATACAACCTTTTATAGACCACAAATAAATGAAATAAGTCATTGATCTTTTCTGGTATGTTCTGCCTTTTACAATCAGTATTTTCAGCGCAGCTATGAATGGATGTTTTCATGTTTGATCTGGAATGTGTCTCTATGGTTTTACCACCATTTTCTTGTTCTTACTCTTCACTGTAGCTGCTGAAGGAAATAAACCGAACTAGCAGAGGCCTTCGGTTCCGGAGACAGGAAGAAACCAAAGCCTATATTGCTGCCTACTTCAAAGACTTGCCTAAGGAGTTCACGCTGGGAGATGGCAAGATTATTGGGGACTTTGAGAACAAGCAGCTGCAGAATGGCCAAGAGTACATCTTCTTTGTACTTGCTGTTCTAGAGATGTCTGAAAATGTAAGTCTGCTCTCTCTCAAATACAGTATTATCTCAGTTTTATCCATATGTTATGCTTGAGTTCTGCTTCAGACATGAGCTTGTGAGCTTCTGGGATATATCTTCTACATATCCTGTGATAACCTGTTCTTCGTGCTAAGTTCCATATATGTTCTAAGACAGAGAGGGTTAAATCCACTGCATCTTTGCAAAGAGTTGAGGAGTTTGCCTCTAGTTGCTCTCAGCCCTTATAAGGCTTTTACTTAAAACCTTAGAGCTACAGCTGGTCCAAGAAGCTGACCCTTGCTTCTTTAGGGACAGAAACCCCTTAAGATCTTAGCTGATCGCAACACCACCTCGATAACAGAGCTCCTGTTTAATTTCATCCTACGTGCAGCCCACCTTATCTCCACTGCTGTAGCTAGTGTGTATGTGCAAGTCTGTCTGAACAGCCAACCAGAAAGCTGAATGATTAGGCAGCTGCAGGCGAGATGATGGACTTGATGAGCTGCAGGGTCTATAGTGCTGCCTCACACACTCTGCAATAACCCTGAGTTCAGGTCGAGCAAAAATGATAATGACAGACAGAGGGAAATCTTTAATTTGCCCACTGAGGCATACATGCCCTTCCCACAAGGGCATTTTTCTATAATCTCCTCTTAGAATGTGAAATAGTTCAATCACAGCTCCTGCACAGGTGAGATACTGAAGATAATTTTGACTGGATAAACTATAGCTTAGCAAAAATTGCACAGCAAAACTTTGAATAGTCTTTTAAAGTGCACTGCTGGTCATGCTCTCAGTCCTATTAGATATTGTTTGTAGTAATAAATGAAGTCATGAAGGATGCTTTGAAAACCTACTGTATGCTTCAGCATTCAGTTCTGAATGTTGATGTAATATTAAGCTGAACGTCTGTGTTAATGTCTTTGTCAAAGGAACAATGAGACACAGGATATAAAACATCACTAGATGATAGATAAAACAGAAAAAAAGGAGCAGCATGATATCCAAGATGTATAAATGGCATATAATAGCTGGAAAACAAAATAATGCATATTTTACAATTGATCACTGATTTGCATTTTCCTGGCTCAGATCATGTATGCCACCAGCCCCTACTCCGACTCGGTTGTTTCAGCTGACATTGATCCCCAGCCCATCATTGATGAGGAGGAAGGCCTCATCTGGGTGGTGGGCCCTGTGCTAGCAGTCGTTTTCATCATATGCATCGTCATTGCCATCCTCCTTTACAAAAGGTAAAAATGTAAAATGAGAGTCCAGAGACAGGAGGGATTTTTCTCTGCACTTATATTTAATATTTAATATTCATACTACTTTCATTTAGTACATTTAAATATAGACACTAAACCTAAGCTTTTATCTTAAAGCAGGAGGTGAATTGATCTTCAGATGACACATGACTCTCACCCTCAGTAGCGCTCACACACACACACACACACACAAACAAACACACATTCAATCTCAGATGACTAAATCTAAGCACACAGCTACCCAAACTGTCAAGCCATCAAATGCAGATGGACACAATCCTGCACTCACAAACATGTGTCAAACTGTAGGAAAGAAACACTTGTGGTAATGCACATTCAGCCCCCGCTTCCCCCAGTGTTAGCCAGACTTTGTAATGTCATTAGTCAAGCATCCGAAGGGAGAGCTCTGCTGCATGTCACTGCACGTGTGTCCAGTTGCAGTTAGGCCCTGGAGCCTGAGCCAGCCCCTCTCCTTTTACTACAATCCATTTGCCAAGGGAACGTAGCGTTAGATCTTGACTGTGGCTGTACACTCCCTTGCTGATTTGCTGTCACACACACACACATGCACATATCTTGCATGTCTAAATACCACTTTTTTTTTATGTCCTTTGCTATCTTGTCTCATCTCACCTTTTACACAAGTGACATCTTCTGTGCTGTTCAATCAAATGTACAGTCTTAAGCAGAATTTCACAGTAGTGTTAAAGAAGCAATTTTGGGGAGGGTAAGATTAATAAGTGACATGTCAGCATAAGCTGAAATCAGTAAAATTACCAATATGGAAGCCAAAAAAATCATCCACAGTATCAAAGTAATACAAGAGGTTTATGCCGTACTGCGTTATTCTGGCTCTCATGCCTTTTTGTCCTCAGGACCAATTCATATCAAGTTTTAGAATAGAGAATATAAAGGTGCACTGAAAGTTAAAATGTTGTATTTGTGAGGGCTTCACTGTTTATCTGTGTCAGGCAGATTTAAACCCCAGTTACCCAGACAGAGTCACTGCCATGTTAAGGAACAACCACTGTATAACTAGGTGATATTACTCAGCTACAACATAATTGAGATGAGAGAGAGAGAAAGAAAGATACAGTCAAAATATGTCCACATTTATGATACCACATGTAAAAATCTTAAATGTGCATAGATCCTTGTAATAAATGCAACAGTGGTAGGCCTATTTGCAAGAAAAGAGGCACAGCAATCACGAGTCAAGACATGACTGTTATGCTTGAACAAGAACCAATCAGCTGAAACTGCTTGAAATAGCAGAGATACAATGTACAAATCTTGGATGCACCTGGGAAACTACAACATTTGAAACAAAGGCTGCATAACACACATCTGATGTGATTGGTATCATTTTGTCTCTTACATAGTCTGAAGAAGATTTCAGGAATTTTCCATTACATAAAACTAAGGTTCTTATCACCTAATGTTGTCAATATTTCTTTCCTTGCTGACCAATGGAGCAGCAAACCAGACAGGTAAGAGTGAGGAGGGAGTAGAGAACAACTAATTTCCTTTTCTGAACTGCACATACGGTATCTGAGCATGTAATTTGTGAAGTTTGGCTTTGTGCTTAAACAAAATGAGCATAAGCTGGAAAGATGTTGCTTACTGTTAACAGTGTAGCACTGTTTCCATGACAGCTGCCATGAGGCAACTGTTGCAAATCAAAGCACAAATATTTTGACTTTTTCTACCACTAATAAACTTTAAATTCACAAATACTGTAATCAGATTATCTTTCCATTATAATATTTGAAGTCACTAGCGAGTGCAAAACAAAACATTTGATCCATGTCAGTGACCAACTTTGTATTCTTTAGTGTGAATGGAAAAAAAAACAACACATTGCTTTCTATGAGACCGACACTGGATTCATATGGCTTCTTTTATCAGAGGTGACAATGGTGTACACAGAAATTTGCAAAAGACAAATGTCAATCTTAAGATGTGCATTAAAAATAAACTAAACTAAAACAGATTGGAACAGTTAACATGAACAAATGGTACTTTTGTGAAAAGCTTTTCTTTCTTTTCTTTTTTTTTTAAGTATGGTAACAGGATCAGGTTCCACCATAATGCAATCCAAACACCATCTCTAACTATTGCAACATAAATATTATAGAGCTGAATTGACACCCTATCTGACACCGTCACTGAGAAGTGAACATTATTGGCTTTGCAGAGTTAGTAGTTAATAGCTAAGGGCTATTGTGTTGAATTACATTATACTGTGAAGTCATGATGTTATCTAGTCCGCCCCCTACAGCTTTATGTGCTCTGAGTGTAGTCCTGTCACCTTCTTAATTACCTTTCTTCCTTCATTACTTATTAGACCACAAGGTTACACAGTAAGAGAAATGCACAGCAGAGAAATTTTTATCACAAATAATTACAAATCTGTTTGTTCTGCAGAAAAAGAGCAGAATCTGAAGCTAGGAAAGGCAGTCTCCCCAACAGCAAGGAAATGCCACTGCACCATCCCACTGACCCCGTTGAGCTTCGACGTCTCAACTTCCAAACACCTGGTAAGTATTCTGTGGCGTCTGTGTCATTCACAACTAACACTGTGAAAATGGATATTACTACTACTGATTTCTTGCTACAGGGGCAATCATATATTCACAGTTAGCATCTATATATTTTCTTCTTCATCTGCAACAGTGAAACCTAAAACAAGATCCTAAAAGGTTCCCATCATCATTGCAGCAAGATTGACAATAAACAAGGCAGCAGCTTGCAGGTAGACAGTGGACAGGTGCTTAGAGAAGACACAGAGGGTCAAATATGATTGTGACCTCCCTGGAGACACTTCTCAGTTGAGAAAGAACAGACAGAAATGCAAGCTTGGCAGTTTTATGACAGCTGTCACCTTCCTGTGTACCTGGCTGATCCAGGTCATTGTCATGCTTGCTCAAAATAGTACAGACTTGCTTGGACGGTGTTGCATAGTGGAGGGTGCGAGAAATACAAAATGTGTCCTGGTTCTGCTTCATTCTGTGCATGAGCCTATGTACTGCGATTAAAAAAAAAAGTGGTGAGAAGCTGTAAACATTAATGTTTACTCTGACCTTTACATAAATACATGAGTAGTGGTCAGGGGTCATGCCTCGGCTCAGTCATGTGATTGCTTCCCGCCTTGGGGAACTAAGGAGCCACAGTCCATTTATCACCTTGAAAGGACGTGTGCATCTTTGCCTGCATCCTAACCAAGAGAGAAACACTTAACTGCCAGCTGAGTTCCTCTGGCACCGACTGCTCTGTGACAGGTGATCACAGACTGCCAATACTGTTATCAAAGCCGTATTTTTCAGGTCAGCTAGTATGACAGGAGGATGAATTATCCCGGCAGGTTCGTTTTTGAAAAAGATTATGCATATTTATGAAAGCTCTTCAGTGATGTTAGGACCATTATTGGCTGTTTCATCCTGGCAGAGGGGTATTTTCCTTTTGGCACAGAGTGATCTTAACCATCCTCCCAGTATTTCACTCACCTCTCACGCCTCTCAAGCCATTTCCCCCCCAACATCTTTTTTGGAGAGTATCTAGTATCTTGGCTCACTCACTGCTCAAAGAGAACAAAACTTTTTTTTCCCTGCCACGCAACCACTTTCTGTCAAGTCCTGAAGCACTTCTACATTAGACCACCTCTTTGCCCTACTCTCTCTACCTTTCCTTTCACCTCTTTACCACTCAATGGACATTTTCATCTTAAGGATACTCAATTTTAGCACGACAGTGTGTTGGAAATGGTACTTTCATTGTCCCCCAGTGATGGAAATGGATTTTAAGTAGCAGGCTGCAATAGAAACACCCTTTGCCATCTTTCAGATAGATGTGAGAGTGGGTGGGAAAACGAGGCACAGCTTCCATTAGTTAATGCACACTTGTTCCCACAACCAAAATAAAACATCACTTCAGTGCTGGACTGACAAACTGTCAGCCAACTGTTGTGTCAAAATGGAAATCGAATTTGAAAGTTGCAGATCTTTAGCCGTAGACTTGTTCGCAACAGCATGAACAAAAAAAGTGTCTTGGTGAACATCAGCATTGTTCAGACCCTTTTCACTACACTGAAGCTCTTATGAACCCCTCAATTACCAGCCATAATTCAGGTGAGCCTAATTACAGGCTGAACCTTTATGCTACAGAATGTGCAAGTAATGTTTCTCTATTTTAGCAAATGTCAAGTAATTTACTTTGGTGGCTCAAATTTGGTTTGTGCTGCTAGGACTTTTATTTCCTATGCATCATCCTTCTATGAAATGAGCATGGTGGCACAGTCAAGCTTTAGCATGATGGTTTCATATGATACTAATAAAAGTCCCATTTAGAATACAATCATTCAGCAGCTTTGTGCCACATTTCAACTTCTACCTTGTGTTTGTGAAGAAAGCATTGCTCTGGCATCTGCAATGTATTTAATTACACCGCCGTTTCCTCCACAGGTTCAGGTGTGTCCAGTCACCCCAGTAACCTCCATTTGTCAAGTTAGTTGGTCTCGATTATGCATTTGACATGATTTGTTTTTGTTTTTCAGCTTTAATTCCCTTTCCTTTCTGCTTAGTCTTGTATTCCCATCCTGATCTAATCCATCTGGTGTTACTGCTAAGTCAGCACAGGGGGTGGAGTTTGAAATGACAGCCTGAAAACATGTCATCATTCAAAGCAGACGTCACCATCTGGCCTAACATTTTCAACGTCTTTGTTTGTTTGTTTTTGGGATGCCGGTTTCTGTCTTACTTTCATGCTAACTATTCACTGCAGCTTTCTGTGTGACTAACTTTCTTCCCTCTCATTAGGGAGAGTCCCAGTGACTTCTCATTGGCTTTTATGTCCATATTCTCTTATGAGCATGGCCACTGCTTTGAGTGAACAACGTAGCCTAACAACTCTTCCATTCCCCCTGTTAAGCACACATGCTGCTTATCTAATGATTCACTGTTGGCTTGAGCGTAGGTGACGCCCTCTTACATGACTGGCAATTGACCTTCAGTCCACCTCATTGATAGGTATGGCAAGCCACCCTCCAATCCCAATCATGGACCTGGCAGATCATCTGGAGCGCCTGAAAGCCAACGACAACCTCAAGTTTTCACAGGAATATGAGGTAAGTGTCAGCAGAGTCCAAGTGATGATGGCGCAATTGTGATAAATATCTTATCAAGAGTGTTGGAGCACAGAGAAACAGATGTTTAGTATTATAAGTGACCATGCACCAGGTGCTCATATAATATATGATTATGATAGGATTTCAAATAACTTATTGAGTGTGCTGATCACAGGCCACAGTCTCGCATTTAATATTTTCCTGGAACTTAATCCCGTCATTCCATACCCATGCCAAACACACAGCAGCTCAAGCATGTCAATACTGTGTCAAATGGTTTTGGAGGAAGGTCCAATATTCATGAAGAAAATATTCAGACTAATCAGAGGTTTAGTATACTTTTTATATGTTTGACATGTCACAGTGGGAAACAAACAGAGGTAATTAAAAACAGAAGTAATTGGTGCTACTGTGCCTGCTGGCTCACTGACATGTTTTCCTGCAAAAATGTCTGCTGCCAAAAAGGCTTATATGGCCAGACCAAATAAAAATGACGGCCACAACATACAAACATACAAAAATGCACAAACAGCACATGTGACAAATGGTTCTGACTATAGGAGAAATGAATGTTTATCAATATGTTTGTTTATATTGGATCTGTACGGGGAAGCGCCAAAGTAGTAGTAGTAGTCAGTGTGTGTTTCCTTCACACCGTCCATAGCTGAACCTACTGTACATCCAACCACACATGAAGCTTGAGAAACTACACAAACAAAAGGTCTTTACAGGAGCACTGTGTGAGAGATCGGAACAGTCACCCGTTCCCTGCACATTCCGCTCTGTGGGTCCTGCATCGACTCCAAAATCTATGAGGTCACCATATGGGTGCCTGCCAAGCTGCCCGATCATTACTGCAGCCTAAGTACACCGAATTCCAATTTCATAGTGCTTATTCGAGAGCAGTGAAAAGCAATTTTTCGAGCACAGTGAAATGAGGATTTTTATTATGAGCAATGTTGCAGCCCACTGTTTCAACATATTTTGATAAAATATCAGGCTTAGCCAGTGGTTTGCTTTCCGGGTATATTGCTGCTTTCAAAGACTGCTGCAGACAACGAGCTCAGTGCTGAAATATATTATTGTTTTCACACTGAGCATTTATGCTGTTGGATACTGGTCTAAAAATGAGCAATAAAGATTATTTTTATGCATTTATTATTCATATGAATTACTCTAAAGAAGCCATGAAAGCAGGGTCACATTCAGATCTGTCTAGATTATAACAAAGGTTAATGTTCTAATGTAAATTAATTGCAGTGCGTCCTACTGAACTTGTGTTTCTCATACCTTCAGTGAAGTGGTCTGTGGTCACTAAAAACACAAGTACAGTATTATGAAATAAAACTCTCTCTTTCACACATTTTCCTGTTGTGATATTCTACTTTGTAGTTTATTTATTCCCCATAAGAGACCAGAAGGCTGAGGTGGCAAATTCTGTTGAACTAGTCTGAAGTGTGGTATTCTAGTACAGTATAGTCAGTGTGGAAAATATCAGACCCCGTCAGGTTTTCTTATGTTTCAGACTCATCTTAAAACAGATTCAATTCAATTTTTTCCTCATTCTACACAATCTACCACTCCACAATGGAAGTAGAAACAGGTTTGTGGAGTGTTTTGTAAATTTATTAAAGATAAAAGACTGAATTATACCATTTACATAAGTATCCAGACCCACTGTTATGACACTTGCATTTGAGCTCTGGTGCATCCTATTGCTATCAGTGCTCATTAAGATGGTTCTACAGCTTGATTAGAATCCACCTGTGCCTAATTTAATGCATTGGATATAATAAGGAAAGGGGCACCTGTTTATATAAGGTGTCACAGTTGATGGTGCACGTCTGAGTGAAAACAAAGCCTTGAGGTGAAGGGAACTGTCTGTGAGGGGGCTGAATACTTATGTAAATGGAACATTTCAGTCTTTTATTTTTAATAAACTTTCAAAATGCTTGAAAACCCTGTGTCACTTTAACTTTGTGGAGTATTGTTTGTGTGGAATTATGAGAAAAAACAAATGAATTGTACTGAAAGGCAAGTTCCACTGATCTCAGAGGGGAGATTCCATACAGCTGAATTCCATCTTGCTATGAACTATAGGAAAACATTTACATAGTGAAAAAAATGTAAATGAAATATTTTTCTTTCCTTATAGTCCATTGACCCTGGTCAGCAGTTCACATGGGAACACTCGAACCTGGAGGTCAACAAACCAAAGAATAGATATGCCAACGTGATTGCCTATGATCATTCCAGAGTCCTGCTCTCTGCTATTGACGGTATGTTGCCCACCATCATCTTCTCTCCTATCTATTGATTTTGGAGACAGGCAGTACAACCATATCTCTTGGACCTGAGGAGCACAACCACACTCTCCTTTTAACTCACATTCCTACACAAGCTTTTTAGACTGTTTATTTCCTTTCATGCTCAGGTGCTTGCAAAGAAGGAAATGGCTTTAAAAAAAAGGCAATTCCCCTTTAAAATGCCACAGCGAGCTGTTAGATCAAACTAAACAGTCACCTAAACTGATGCAATTAAGTTTCACCAGTGTCGGCAAAACTGTAAAAACGTGTCCCGGAGAGAACCAGAAAACAGCCCAGGAAACACAGGCCATAACAGCAGTGCTGGTCTCTGATGATTTGGTACCAGAAATGACCTTACAGGAAGAGCTGCAGGAGACTGTGGAGCAAATTGTCTCTTTGCTGTTGGAAGTACAGGAACAGCAAGAAATATGGGAATGGCCACTAAATGATAGAGGATATGAGCTGATGACCAACAAGCCAAACAAGGATGGGAATGAGCTGCATGAGCCAGAAGGAACGGTCTGGTGAAACCAATACCAGACCGTGAGTCCTGGCCCTTTCACCAGTTTGATTAAACACAACTGCACATATGCACATACACACAGCTATTAATTAACTATTCCCACTGGGGGCAATGCAAGTTTTGTTTTGTTGCTAGTGGGAATACTATTACATTAGTACACAGGATTTCAGATTATAATTCGCAGTCTATGGGTATACACTTGTTAAAATAAACAAATTAAAAAAAAATTTAAATCAGGCAAAAAGCCTGGTTAAACCTGATAAGCAAAACCTACATCAACACACAAGATGAATATCAAAATGCTAAGATTTCTTTGGCCAGATTGACACAGCTGGCGACACTTGTACAATTTTCTGGAAAGGACTCACTCATGAAGCTGTTGCCATGCTCTGAACATCAGAGCACTGCATTTTCACAATTTCACAAAACCATTCCAAACCTGACTTCAACCAGTCCATTAGGAGTCTTGGGTACATTAAAGATGTGTTGCATGGTACAGTGCAGCTTGAAGGGCCGTTTTAAATTGCCAGGTAAGTACTGGCTCTTTCACCAGTTTGATTAAACACAACTGCACATATGCACATACACACAGCTATTAATTAACTATTCCCACTGGGGGCAATGCAAGTTTTGTTGCTGCTTCTCAGAAACAACACACAGCTTGAGTGTTGATGGAACTCCATTAGCCAGGCATATAAACATATCTGCACAGCCACATTGGAGCCTTTGTGCTGTAGCAAGTGAGTAGTTCTCAGCCAGGGGGGCATGAGGGACTTCCTCTTTTTCTTTTAAAGCTTGAACAAAGCTTTCTGGCAAGCAGTGAATCTACTGTTTACTTTGAGTTCTCTGAATAAAAGGGGGATTTGACATCAGAATTTGAAGACGGCTACTTTCACATTTTACTGTTGTGAGGATGGATCAGCATAATCTTTGGAATACAGGCACTTTGATGCTGGACAACATATGTGGACTTAAACTGTCCTAACATCTCTTTCATGACTAAAGAGGTATCTCTTGCCAAGTTGCCTGGCCAAATAAAACCTATGCTCTGCGGGATTAAACTGGTATCTAAAGTTAATCTTGAGACCCTTGTCTACCCTTAATTTGTCTAAACTGTACCGTTTCAGTTTATATCGATTGGTCTTTGTTAGCATAAGCATTGCAAAGTCTGCTCCCTCCAAGCTCCATGACTGTTATTTTTGAAATATTGAGTTCATAAATTTTTAAGCTGTATATTTAGTTGTTTAGTGACAACAGCTACACTTAATGAGAAAATCTTAAAATCTAATAGCTTCATAAATCTGTTCTGTAGCAATCCAAGAAATAGGGTATGCACACAAAAGCAGAGTACCTTAAAATGAATATTACTAGTACCACTACTATTGCTACTACTACAAAGACTCATCAGTATCATCATTACAATACTGTGCCTTAAAATGCTCTATATTCCTTAACCATTCCTTTGCTTTTCTGTGATGGACCGAGCACTGGGCAACACAGTTGCAGTTCTTTCTTAATATGCATATTGACAGAGACAAAGACAACATTTACACAAATCCTGAGTGACAGAAAGCATAAAGGCAAAATCCATTAGCTAATGTGCATTAAACAACTTGCCTCATTCTCATTAAACCACAGTAATGTCTCTTTTTGCTTTTCTTTTCAATTAGAAAATTCAATAAGCTTAATTGTATTTATCCCTTGTCCATCATAGT
>NW_018127993.1:1357470-1359879 GCF_001952655.1 Monopterus albus
GTAATGTGCAGCTAAAAAAAGGGGGGGGGGGGATATGTGGGGGGGCTTCTGAATATTTTCATATTGCTTTTTTTTGGTTAAATAACTTACCTGGGAATAAAAGGGAGTGTGGGGGAGAGGAAGCAGTTGGAGTGAGGGGATTCTCTGAGACGTGGCATCCATGCAGATGAGACTTATCTTGGTCCACCATGTGTGCACGGAGCCCCTGAACTGCCAGTCCTAAAGCACTGACTAGCTGTCAGCTCTGTCGTTTTCCCCTGGATTCAAAAAGGCTGCTGTGCCTTTCATTTACTATAAGCAAAGGAAGAGAGGGATGGGGAGGAGAGGGGAAAATTGTTTTGCTAGCTTTTTGTTGGTTTGTTTTTCTCCATGTGAGCTGATAGACTTTTACAAACTAAGTTTCATCTGTAAGTCGGTTGCAGATATGGAAGAAGGACCAAAAAAAAGCTGTGGATTTAAATATGCTGTTGATAGCAAATATAAATCTGTATGGACTGTAACTCTGACTCCAAATGTCACAGTCTGATGCTAGTTTTCAATTTAATACTTACTGAATTTTAGGAAACACATCAGAAAGCACCAAACAGTGTCATTTGAATCTTATGTGGGAAAGAATCTGATGCTATATCACTCTCTGTG
This sequence comes from Monopterus albus, assembly GCF_001952655.1. Taxonomy (NCBI): domain Eukaryota; kingdom Metazoa; phylum Chordata; class Actinopteri; order Synbranchiformes; family Synbranchidae; genus Monopterus; species Monopterus albus. The sequence continues at coordinate 1,358,110 of NW_018127993.1, forward strand.
TGCAACTCAGCATCTAAATATCCCATTCCTCTTAAAGATAATACAATCTTACTATAAAGCAACCGTTTTACCTGCAAACTCAGCCTGACAACTCACTTCATGATGTTTTTTTCCCCCCAGGTATCCCTGGAAGTGACTATATCAACGCCAACTATATAGATGGCTACAGGAAGCAGAACGCCTACATTGCCACCCAAGGATCTCTGCCAGAAACATTTGGTGACTTCTGGAGGATGATTTGGGAGCAGAGGAGTGCCATTATTGTCATGATGACCAAACTGGAGGAGAGATCCAGGGTAAGAACTAAAGATGTAGCTGTATTATTGTTTATAAGTCTAAGCCTAAGCTGTAATGAAAGTGGTTGATGTCACAGTGGGTTTGTCCATCTTGTATTGACAGTCAATGGTTAAAAGCCAGAAGTGCAGGTAAAATGTTTAATTTTGACTAAAAATACAAAAAAAAAAAAAAAAATACCAAAGCAAAGTCAAGCAAGATCTTTACACATCAACTAAAGCTTTGACAAATGCAATTTTTAAGTTTGTTACATCAGTAATTGTCCATTCTTAACTTGTCATAGAAAATTTGCTGTACAAATTTATCAAACTCCCACATCTCCCCTTATCAGAGACAGAATCAGCTTTATGCTCTTATCCTCCTTGTCTCATATGTGTGCGCATATGACACTGCTGTAGGCACAGGATTACAATCAATGATGAAAGACTCAGTCTGAAAAGCTTCATTGCTCTGCTGTATGCACTCACTATTCCTTTAAGGTTGACAGGGTCACAAGGCGCACACCCTCCGTCTCTCTCTCTCTTTCTCTCTCTCTCTCATTGACTGTGCATATTAAAGCTTGCATGGGCTTCATAAGCTACTGACCTTCACACTTCTATGCCATTTCCCAGTGCTTGGTATAGTATTAACAGGAGGGCCGACTCAATCCAGAGAACGGGTTTCACTCCTTACAATCTGCAAAGTAAATCAACTCACTTGCTCTGGAAAATGCATCATTATTCAATTAAACCTGGCCCATGCTGTCAGATGTATCTTTGTCGTCGTAGATGCATTTTGATATAAAATTGCTTCCTGGTCCCGCTGTATGGATTTCCTGAGAGACATCCCCCATCTCAGATCCTAACATACCATTATGTTGTTTGACATTCGTAGTACATTATGTGCTTTTGATGCTGCTAACAGCTCCTGTCTTTCATATTAATCAGTCATATCATTTGCTGGGAACCACTCAAGCTGTCATTGAATGTTTTGCATATCTAAAGCTTCACTATTTGCAAGTAAAAGCTATTATGAATCATTTCAATACTCCTGGTGTCACAATCACTTAATTGCTCCTTGTGTCAATGTTATAACAGCTGCTTAGGAAATGAAATGAGTGAATAGTGTATTTGTTAGATATTTAAATACTCCAGGCTGGTGTCCAGTAGTCATATACATCAGGATATGCCAATGAGCATGCTGACATTTAAATAGAGCTGAACATATGGCTAGAACCACAGTGGTTCTAATGGACAGTAAGAATAAAAACAATTGGATTGAAACCCAGTAATTCTGTCCCAAACACCTAAATGTTTCCCTTTGCCAGCTAAGCAGTAACGCTATAATCAAACTGTGTGTTATTGGCCGTTCTTTGGGAAACAAAGGTTGCACGCTCAAATAACAATAAAGCCGAGCTGGGAATATGATTGAAAACTGTGGTTACCTTTGGAATTATATAGCATGACAGAACAATTAATAGCTCTCAGGCCACTTCAT
>NW_018127993.1:1359956-1368586 GCF_001952655.1 Monopterus albus
TGTTAACTGTCTCTGTGGATAACTGAATGTGAAGCAAGGTGCTGTTAAGACACATATCTTGTAAAAACACCTCAAATGGATAAAAGATATAAAATTGAGGAAAAATTAATCCAGACTCATCTGTTCTTAATTATAAAAGGAGAAAGAGTTCACACACAGCCCTCGTCTAATGTGATATTTCTCTCAATCGCAGGTGAAGTGTGACCAGTACTGGCCCACACGAGGGACAGAAACCTACGGTCTCATCCAAGTGACACTGCTAGACACAGTAGAGCTGGCCACATACTGTGTCAGGACATTTGCACTTTTTAAAGTAAGATGCTATTTGTTTAGACTAGCTACTTAGACATCCAAATAGCTGCCAGGTAGTTGAGATGAGACTAACTGAGTGGTCACTTACCTTCCTCCATCTTCATGTTCAGAATGGCTCCAGTGAGAAGAGAGAGGTGAGACAGTTCCAATTCACAGCCTGGCCAGACCACGGAGTACCAGAGCATCCCACTCCGTTCCTGGCCTTCCTGAGGCGAGTCAAAGCTTGCAATCCTCCAGATGCGGGGCCCATGGTGGTACACTGCAGGTAAGAAATAACATGTTTTCACACAAAAAAAAAAATCCCATAGCATGAAATTTATTTTTTCTCTGCATTTGTTGTTATGAAAATATTAATACAGAGGATAAGACACATGAGTCATGTACTCCTAGCAATTGTTGGAAGCGATCAGACATGACAAGAAAAAATGTGGGCTAAATGACATCAGCTGAAAGGAATTAAACTGATCCACTGTAGCCAAAGGAAATCAGCCCACTAGCTTTCACAGAAGGCACTTTAAATTTGAAGGTGTTTTCAACATCACAATACATTGCCCTCAGCAAACTTAAACATCTCCTCCCACACACTGACACACAAACACGCATGGCCCTGACGTTTTTCCTCGCTACACCACAAGCATGTCGCATATCAGCAGCCCACAAGTTCTTGGCTTATCCCTTGGGTTACTGCATCTGAAACAAATAACTTCCACTTCCACACCAGCTTCACTTCACTCAGCTACAGAAGCGACCAGACTCCCAGCAGAGAGGCACAAAAATACAGCAGAGACTTCTGGCTCCTCTCAACTCGGGGAGTCATCGGAGGGTGTGCACAGAGGAATCGAGTGAGTGAACAGGAAAGAAAAAACAGTAAAAAAAAACAAACAAAGAAACTGTGATAGTGAGTGTAACAGATACAAACTTCTGTCAGATATGACAAAAAGAAAAGGGATTACTGAGGAATTAGAACTGCCACTTGCCGAAGTTAATTATAGCTAGTTGCTGAATAACTTCAAATTGAAAATTCAAACTACAGTGAAGCAGAATGCAGGAATTAATGTCAGTCTGCAGATGGATGCTTTAATTCTCCTGGCTCCCTATTAGATGCAGTCATTTCCAAGCTCCAACCCTTTTAAGAGGCATTTCCTCACTTCATGTTTGACCACAATTGAGGAATCCTTTGTAGTTGCATGCTTTCAAAGCAATGTTACAGTTTTCTATAATGTAGATAAAGATAAATTGTACTGTAAAAACCAGCACAGAGGTTTTACTTTGCTGAAGAAAATTATGCACCACAAAAAGGCTTTAATACAAGCTAAAAACAAGACTTTTACTGCCCATAATTAACTGCATGGCACAGTTTCTTGAGTGGATGACTAATTAGTTTGGTGCACAAAAGATTGCAGTTTATCATGTATGCACATCCCTTAGACAAAGACCATTAAGCCATAAAAATAAGCGATTAAGGGCTCTAGATTTCTTTCTTAGAGTTATGACAGCTCAGAACTGCTCAAAATTATCTGTAAACCATTCCCATTCTTTATAAATCACTAATTATAAACGTTCATTTATCACCGTCAGTATCTGCAGAATATGGGCCCTCCAGGTCCTCACACCATTCAACCTCTTACCCACTAAAAGATGATGATCAGACAAGTGTCTATGCACTATAGCTAAATTTATAATGTATGTTTATGCCATACGCATCACTGGAGAATCCATATAATTGATTTCATTTGCACAAATTTGAATCTTGATGACAGATGTAAGAAAATTAGCAGTGACTGTTTATCACGTTTTATCTTTAGAATGATGTTCACCTAATGTTAGACACCAGTCTTTCCAGTGTTCAACATTTCACACAGCCCTATAGATTTGAGAGAAGCGTTAGTAGTTCTCTACTACTGTGTATCATTGTGGTAGCCAGCGCATAATACAAATTCAGTCTTAGCTGCTGTAACTGCTTTCAATTAAGTTGGTTATGAACAACACACACAAACTGCCTGCATGCAAGCAAAACAGAGTGAAGAACGAGTGTGGTCACAATTATAGCAGACCACACCTGATCACAACCAGCTGACTTCATGGCGGTTAGTGCAACACTGCTTTTCTTCCATACAAGATTTGGTTGGGGTCATTCTTTAGCACTGGCTTCACCACTTTGACCATCAAAGCCATCATATACCACAAAGTTTAGTGTTGTGCTCATTTTAGACTTGTCCGTAACTACGCAAAGGCAATGACACATACCAACAAAGCGGTTTACGGGTAAACGTAGGTTGCTGATGGGTACAGACAACCCGATGCACACGCCTCCCAAATCTCAACTATGTGCTGTGCGGGTCTGCGAATCATGTATACTGATTGGCTGACCCGATTCTGTCCACTAGCAGGTACTTGCATCTCTGAGAAGGTCGGAGCAAACGACATTACTTGGCTAGACTGGCCACCTATTCTCAGTCTAAATTGTTACTTCCTCACCTGAAAAAATATCAGCAATAAAGTGGCATAACACCAGTTCTAGGATGAAAACTCTAACATCTTTGAGCCTGGCTCAAAATCTCTCATTTCCAGACTTCTTCTTTTCTGTACTTTGCTATTTGAGCGCCCCCTAGTTAGAACAGGTATAAATGCAACAGCTATGCAACTGTCTTTGAATGACAAGATGCACGTTCCCATACGTGCAGTGAAGCACAAGTTTAAATCTGGCTTCAGGAAACTTTATTACCACGGGGGCGCACAGTACCTGGTACACTGGTGAAAAAACTTAACATGCCCACGTCTCCTCATTTCCATTACACACTTACCACACAACAAATAACAATATCGATTCTAATAAAAGGAAGGAAAGGGACAGCTCAGATTACTGCTGCAAACCTCCACCTCCCTGTCATCATGGCATAGCTACATGCTACTGTTGAAGGATCAACAGCCACAACTCGCCACTAGTTTGTGAAGTGGTAAAGCCTGTGTGAAAGAACAAAATTCTACATCTCCAAGGTGCAAATCAGTGAATTTTTGTATTTTCCATATTTTGTTAAGTATTCATATATGCAAAAGACTAAAATTACTATCGGGCCCAACAGCTACACAGTGATCCTGGTGAGTTTGAATTTGTGTGTTCAATAGGCAGAGAAGGGAAATGGTAACAAGTTAGCTGACAGCAAGAGATTTGGTAACAATACGTATGTAATTGCTTTCTCTGCTGCTCATGCTTTATCTTCTCAAGAGTCGCTGCAGCTGTATTTTACACCGCACGCTCTCTTCTCCATCTCCTATTCCCTAAACTCCTGGAAAGCATCTAACACTTAATGTGTGTCGACATTCAAAGCAGCTGGTCTTGACTAGCTGAAAAGGCAATGTCAGGTCATTAGTGCCGTCAGTCCGCCAGCTCCCCTTCAACTGCCAAATGTACCGACAGCTTTCTGCATCACCAATCACATACACGTGCACCATCGATTGTTCGTAAAGGAATATTACTTAAGGAAAATGTATGGTTAACATACATTCCTGCAGCTCAGTCTTTTCAAAAACAACTTGAGAACTACACAATGCCAAAATAAGGGGAAGCACCCTGCATGACAACTACCTTCCTTCTCCTCACCTCTCTCCCCCATTCTTCATTCTTCACCTCTCTAGCTTAGTGCTGTCACTGTCACTTACTCTCTCACAGGTCATCACTCTCCCACACTCAGGTCTGCACTGTAAAATGTTTTCAAATTGGCAACAACTGGGGTTAAGGGAACATTCTCTTCCGCATTCTGCGTCCTCGCAAACAAACCTGGAAGTGACTCATTCTTCAAGTCACTTTCACATTTCTTCAGAGACCGATTCTCTGTTTCACTCACGTGCACATTTGTAATCTCCCTGGAGCTGTGGAGTTTTGTTGAAAGAAAAAAAAAAAAAGAGAGTTCAGTCTCATTTAGCCAATGTCAGCCATTTTGAAAATTATCATTAGATCCTTTGTTAAAGCCAGTGACTCCCTTATGCATCTTTATTCCATTTGCTGCACCATTCCAATGCAACATGGCACATTAACCAGACTTGGCCCCGGGGACTAACTTCACTCCCTTTTGAGTCTTCCTTCCCAACCCTTTCCCTGTTCCTTAGAGCAAATGAAAAACAAATGCTCCATCAGAAGGAGAAGAGCATAGCTCACACCTCGTAGGCATGTCAGCTGAATAGATTTAATAACCTATTTACTCTGGAGAGCCAAGTTCAAGGACTTGTCTTATCAGTGCTGTGGTTTGTAGAAGGTGAGTGGAGAGTTAACAAACAAGATTTAACACCACCCTGTCACCCCACAGTAAATAAACTGTCATCAGAAAACATCCTCTGTGCTGAGGCATGCATTGTTGAAACTTCATGTGCAGGGGTGAGCAGTTTTACACTGCCAGCAGTCTGAAAAGGATGGCTACATGTATACAACACGTCTCAAGCTGGGCTCCAAGAAGAGGTCAAAAAGCAACAGTACAACATCCTCTTTGTCAGTGCTTCTTTCACTTGTGTATTTTTTTTAACAGGTAAATGTGAAAATGTGCAGATGTGAATCCTAATGAAGAGGCCTGCCTTTCAGTGCCTCTTCTAAAGCTTTTATGCCATTTAGGCACACAGTGCTAATCCAGTGGCATTAACTGAAGTCAGCTGTACTTCAGAAGTTTTGTGGCACATTAACAAAACCCTACTCTGAAAATTTGACTGTGTTATCCATATTTGTTGGAGCATTTGTTGTAGGAGCACTTTTCAGAACTATGAGATAAAGGTTAAATGTTGCTGTTGCATAAGTGATTAGTTCTGATGGGTTGGAGAGCACAGATGAAGTCCAGAGGGGAGAGACTAGATGGCAAAGCCAGCAATGAGCCTGCTGAAGGCTGCGACTGCCAAGCCCTCTCCTCCACACAGTGCCACTTCAGATTTAATTACTCTCCACGTCAAACGGTACATCCTACAGCAGCAAACTTTGCACGGAGAATTCATCTTTTGGCCTCATCACTGGAAAAAGGGAGTTCTTCAAATTACTGTTCATGTTTAGAAAAGACATCTCTCCCTCCACTGGACTGCTCCTCACTTCTATCACTGGAGAGCAAATGCAGACTGGTGTAGCCAAGGTTAAGATAAAGAAGCTCAAACTATTTAGTTTTTCCATAAAGTTTGTGAATTGTACAATGGACACAACCTTTCTAGTACAGCCACTACTGAGAACACCTAAAGACATTTTTCCTTCTCTGTCATCTCTGTGTCTGCAGTGCTGGTGTGGGACGCACAGGCTGCTTCATCGTGATCGATGCCATGCTGGAACGTATCAAACATGAGAAGACTGTTGACATCTATGGGCACGTAACGCTAATGCGTGCCCAACGCAACTACATGGTGCAGACAGAAGACCAGTACGTCTTCATACATGACGCGCTCCAGGAGGCTGTCAACTGTGGCACCACAGAAGTGCCCGCCAGAAACCTCTATGCCTACATCCAGAAACTGACACAGATAGAAGGTGGAGAGAATGTTACCGGCATGGAACTTGAGTTCAAGGTACAAACTGTTTACTGAAGCCAACACAGTGGACAAAACAGTTGGGGTCAGGCACCGTCTTAGCCTTAAATTCCTACAGCATAATCTGAATATTGCAAACCACACTTGATGTAAAGTGCTACAAGTCGCTGTAATATGTATTAAGAATTCACAGGCATCCCATCTTCCGCATCACTTGCAGGCCCCAGCGTCAATGATTGACCATTCCCAGTATAACGCAACTCTTTCCAGTTCCCATTAGGCATGCTAGACAGCATGGGGCCTGTGGTTTCCTCGTTATTCCCGTTAGCTGATTCACTTGTGTAACCCAAAAGAGGATAAATTGCCTCTTTTGGTTTCCACTTTCCCATAATTCTTTTTCCTTGACTAACAAGGGTCTTGGTTTACATGAAAACACCAAACACGAGTTTTTCCCACCACAGATCAGTTGCCAGAGGGGAGTTGAGCAATATACTCCATATTTACAATGAGAGGCTCAACCAACCTTATCAGATTTTTTGCTGTGTGTGATGTTGCTGCATTTATGGTATTGCTTTGCTTGTCACACACCTACTTTCTCGCTCTGTGATTGATACTGAGTCCACTTAGAGATGATAAACAGGATAGATTACACTGCACTTGTGGATACTCCAGGCTCGTTTTAGCATCCACTCCCCTGTCGTTTCATTATAACAATCTTTATTTCGTGTTCTTATTGCTGCTGTTTTCTGAGGGCTGCTACACAAAATGCCACCGCACTGCATACAATGATATTAGTGTTATCTTACAACATGCTTTATTCAGGCAAAAGCAAGCTGTGATAGTAATCACTTTAATGCCCCTTTCATACTTTATGAAATAGTATGCAACCACAGTTCACTATGAGCCATTATAGTACAAATTCTGTCACCCACTATGTGTCGCTTATTATGCCTCAATGTCGGTACCCAAGGACATACAATAACCAGATTGTCAGTGCTCTTTGCCTGGTATGAATATCCTCAAAGATCTCTCTTCTTCTCTTTCTCCCCTGCAGCGTTTAGCCAACACTAAAGCCCATACATCACGATTCATCAGTGCCAATCTCCCCTGCAACAAGTTCAAGAACCGCCTTGTTAACATAATGCCATACGAGTCCACACGAGTGTGTCTTCAGCCCATTCGAGGAGTTGAGGGTTCAGACTACATCAATGCCAGCTTCATTGATGGCTACAGGTAAATGTGCACGTACTCTCACACCCATTACAAAGCAGATGCAACACTCCATATTAAAAATAACATAAAATAAGCAAATACGGCTCTGTCTACATCTCTATTTCATCTTCACACTATTCACAGTCAAAGTGTGTATATCCACACAAATTGTTACACCTTTTTCATTGTGTTTGCAATTGTTCCCCACAGGCAACAGAAAGCCTACGTTGCCACACAAGGACCTCTAGCAGAGACCACAGAAGACTTCTGGAGAATGCTCTGGGAGCACAACTCTACTATTGTTGTTATGCTCACCAAGCTTAGAGAAATGGGCAGGGTAAGCATATGCTTATTTTCTCTCTTAGTTTTGGCATCAACCTTATTTGTCTGGCTACATAACACAGAGGCACATGTTACAACCAGCTCTATATGAAATACCATCCATAGTTTCATCCAAAACCACGCTTCCTAGTAGTATATGAAGTATGAATTGAATCCTGTACCTGTTAAAAAAAAATTTAATCTGGGAACGAGCTCTGTGAAGCTGGTATGTTGTGGCTCATTGTGATGTTTTTTCATTCTACAGGAAAAATGCCACCAGTACTGGCCAGCAGAGAGGTCAGCCAGATACCAGTACTTTGTAGTGGATCCCATGGCCGAATATAACATGCCCCAGTACATCCTGAGAGAGTTCAAAGTGACCGATGCCAGGGTAAGAACACGTTGTTGCAAACAACAAAGGTCAAAGATCAAAATGTGATGCTGTGGGAATGGAACTGTAAAATCTGTGTTGTTTACAGTTTGTTTTGGTGGAATTGTTCTGGGCTGTGACCTGTCCATGGGAAATGGACAAGTTAAATAAATAATTTTCACTGGGATAAAGAATAAAGCAGCATAAAAAGCTGCTGCATTCAATTGACTATTTTAATTTCTGACATCCCAAAATGCAATTTCATGATGAGCAAGATAAAGGTTTCAGTGATGTTAAATGTGTCAGCTAGTGAACACTGCCTGGATTTAACATTTCAGTGGTGATTAGCTCAGAATTCTGGCATTGTATCAAATACTTGTTTATACCAAACTATGGCCTTAAGTGTAACATAAGCATTAATATAAATGTGCGGCAATCATGACACACGTCAGTGTGTAAAAACAAATGTGGTGCTGGAAGCAAGGAGCTGCCAGAGTTTTTAATTCCATCAAAGACTTACACAGAGAAATGGTGCAGGCTCCCTCCTTTGTAGTGCATGTTACACTGTCTCGTCAACGGGATTGCTTTCCTTATCAAGGGGATACAATATCACTTAAGTAATGCACACCCTCAGAGTCGATTCTCCAAGCACCCTGTCGAGGGTAGCACATCAAAGGAATTAGCATCGCTAGTGTTCGTGTGTAATACTTTCAGGTAAAATGACAGCCATCTTTATTTAAAAAAGTCTTATAATTTTAACTTGGCATCTGTGCTCTCAGGTTTTTTTTTTTTTAATTAAGAATGGTGACTTGCAATGTAAGACCCATGAAAGTGTGGATCATTATGATGGAACTGGTCACATGCAACTTCCATGGGTTAGCTGGCTGCAAAATAACTCTAGTTTCACTTCAGTTTGCAGTGACAG
>NW_018127993.1:1368662-1379130 GCF_001952655.1 Monopterus albus
GTTTCAGTTCACCGACTGGCCTGAACAAGGTGTGCCAAAATCAGGAGAGGGCTTCATTGATTTCATTGGCCAAGTACATAAAACAAAAGAGCAGTTCGGCCAAGATGGACCTATCTCGGTCCACTGTAGGTAAGCGATGAAACGGTATAACCCAAAAAAACATATTACTCACTTTCGCATCAACAGCACAAGAAACACAGGCGTCTTAACATCATTACAGTGACAAAGTCACAACAAATCAAATAAACATCTAATTATCATACTGGTACACTGTTCTGATTTAGAACAAACTTTTTTTTTTTGTAATGCCCTAGTTTCTCAGGCCTGTTAATTTCTCTTATACAGCGCAGGAGTTGGTAGAACTGGAGTTTTCATCACCCTCAGCATAGTCTTGGAACGAATGAGATACGAGGGCGTAGTAGACATCTTTCAGACAGTGAAAATGCTACGGACACAGAGACCAGCTATGGTGCAGACAGAGGTGAGACTTTTCAGTTTCTACAACACGTGAAAAGAAAACAACTCACACTATAGTGAGGTAGTAATGCTACTTTAGGTTTTCTGACACTGTAGACTACACATGGAATCAGTGTTACTGAATTGACAGTATACTCCAAGTGCCTGACAGGTCTGTTAAGATTCCAAGTATCCTCTTGAGCCAGACCGATTAACTAAAGCAAGCCTCTGTTAAAGTCTATGAATAATTTAGTAGCTGAGCCAGTTTAGAGTAGCCTTGTCTTCTCTCCAATGCAAGGTCATCTCCTCATTTCAGAATAATTGGCTAATGCTTTTTCACATACCTATTTGCTTTTTTAGGTTTTGGAAACGCATTTTTGTGTTAAAAATGTGCGACAATGTTATACCTGGCAACTTTCCAATACAAAATATGTTCTCGTTCTATGAAAACGCCAGCTGACAAATTTCATGCATTTCAAGAGTCACCATTAATAGACAATGGACCAAAGAGGGTGCAAAGGACTCACTATCAAGAAACAGTTCACACTAGTCTTCTCTTCTTTGTTTATAGGATCAATACCAGTTCTGCTACAGAGCTGGCCTGGAATACCTGGGAAGCTTTGATCACTATGCAACGTAAAAGATCCAGTACTGGGAGGAAAAGCAGAGAGCCCTTTGGAAAGAAACCCCAGCGAGCCTCTCTTCTGAGCCATAAATTCCTGCTTGAGAAAGTACTCCTTAACTCCTGCTAACAACTCATTAAGTGTTGGATGTGCAACATGACTTATCAAAAAATGAAAAAGATGATTACTGGAGGACCAAGTATTTCCCAACCCCAATAAGACCTCACTTTGACACAGAGTGAGTGAATCCTGACTGTTGAAGCATCATACAGAATTACCTTTTCTTTGGCTTCAAGGATTTATTTTGGGGCTCATAACACTGAACAACACCAACACAACAAAAAAGTAAATGAACAATAATGACATCGCCAGAAATGCATCAGTGATTATGAACCATTACGAGAAGCACTGGAGGCACACAGAATTGTGGGGGAAGAACTCGATGCACATTGTAAAGAAAAAAAAAAAACTAAAAACTTTCACAATCACACTGACAACCCATCGAAAAAGACGACAATGCTTGGTCCACAACAGCAGGACAGACTCCAAGTAATAACGAATAAACACCCCTTTCCTGCCACAGTGTTCATCATCTAAATTTTGGGAGAGGGCAAAGTGAAAATGATCTATGAAATAAATAAATAAAATTATTGATTTAGTTTTTTAGTACTTTATTATACAGCTGATGTGCTTTTTTTGAACTGTGTGAATTTCCTTTTTTACACAAATTTATCACTTGGAATAAAGTGATAAAACGTATTTACGTAAAAGTAATTTTTTTTAAAGCTGTAGAACTGTTCTGACATGTGCTATTTTGCAGAGAATCTTCTTTTTGTTGTTCCATTTTTAGTTTTTGCCTTCATTTTATTTTTAGTGCACAGAACGGGATTCACACTACCAAAATTTTACTTTGTTCAAGGCTATCGATTATCTTAGTTCTTCCATGTTGCAATGATGTTGAGAGAACCTGATGAATTGGATAAAATATATGAATATATAAAAGGATATAATACAGATTGTTAAATGTATTTCAATATATATATTAAAGTATAAATATAATATTTTAAATATAAAAGTACATGATTTATGAGTAAAAAGTATTCAAAAATATGGGTCGTCTATGGAAGCTTCCAAATTGAGAGTTGTGTGCTATGGGGGAAATGGAGAGATTTTTCACTGGAATGCACATCAGTAGGACAAAACTGTATTCTGATTCAGTGCATCTTTTCTTGTGCAATAAATGTGTGTGGTTTTTTTTTTTTTTTTTTTTTTTTTTTTTTTTTTTGGGGGGTTTTATTTTGTTTTTTCCACTCATGACATTGTTGTTCCCCTCACAAGTGAGGTGTGGGAGTAGGAATGTCAGGTGCCAGTCAAAGAATCACTGGTGCATTTTTCAAGCTCTCATGCAGTCTGTAATTAGAGGCACAGCCGCACTCACCGCTCCACACAATAGGGCAAGGTACAAAGTCGTCACCTTCTTGTGGTTCTCTAAAGCATTCAGCAGCAATGACGTTTTCCATTTTGCATTTAGAGTGCCTTATATTTATGCCTGTTTTTATAACATTTCATTTAACATATTAACGTATCCTTTGAATAATCTAGGCATTTAGTATAAATGTAACTGTATAGTTTACCTTTAGTATTCATTTGTCACTAAATATTATATATGCAACTAAGAACATTTCAAAGCTCAGTGTATTTTTCATTTCTGTGGCCTTATTGTGGCTGAGTGAATTAGAATAAAAAACACTTTTTAAATCACTGACCTCAAAAGAAAACATTCAAGAAAACAAACAAAAAAAGAAAAAGCTACAACAAATATTTAAATTTTTCAGACAGAGCCAGGGTTGAGATTGCAGAACATTGGTCTCAGAACTAAACAGGATGAAGTAATATTCCATCAGTACATGTCAAGGCCCAACATAAAGTTAGAGCTTTTTATTTATTCTCTCTATGGTCACAATTTACAAGAGTAAAGTAGAGCTTGTTCATATTTGAAAATGGTCCATCAGCTACAGTAAAAATGGACTTGTCATAAACAACATACAGGTCATCACTGAAGGGTTTCCTTCAGGCCTTAGGTTTAGATTACAGACTCCATGCGTGTTGCTACAGAGGAAGTACAAACACAATATCAGTTCTGTTATCCTGACAATCCCAAACTGTGTGGCATCATGTTTTTACGACAACAGTTACAGACATTATATATATATCAGTCTTTATGCTGAGCAGATTCTTTAACTTCTCCGTCCCCTCTCCGATGGCTGTGTGGATGTGCATTCCAGGTGCTTTCTTTCCCTTGTTAACTAAAGCAGCTACAGGTTTTATTTTTAGTTGACTGATTAACTGTTTACTTTTGTCATAAATTTGGGATATAAAAATTGATTTTATTTAAATTCACGGTGGCTAATGTTGCATTACGTTCAAGTTTCAGAACACTTTCTCTCGTCTCAGTTTTTCCTTGTTTACTGATTTCCACATGCACGGTGAAACATTGCAGAATGGCCAAAGCTGGCCTGGTAGGAAGATTTGCACTTTCTCTATCTTTGTACTATGCACTGCCCTATTGATTCTAAACCCAATAATATATTACTTGAACCCATCTATAAAAAGATCTCCTTAAACGTTCACTTTGTGTGTATGTAAATAACACAAAAAAGGTATCAACTCCTGAAAAAGACAAAAAAAAAAATTAAGTCTGTGGCGAAAAAGAGCATCCATTCCGATGCCATGGTTACTCCAGCAGATGACTTCAGAAAATCTGTCCCCCCAACCATCTGTTCTTGTGGCTTTGCCATTCAAGCTTGGAGTGTCATCAACAGAAATAAACGTTGTGTTCTCTGCTCTCTCTATCTATCTCTTGTCTGGATGCATAGACTGAAAAATGAAATAATGAAATTATATTAAAAAGGCTTGTTAAAAAGATCATACAATTACCTCTGATTAGTTGTAAGCGTAAACTTTTTCTTGGATGAAAGGAGTGCTTTTTATTTTCTTACTTAGGTTACATTGGTGGCGAAAGAAGTCTGTATGAAAATCAGTTCTCTTTGCTGACACAAGTTCCATTTGTTATAAATGAATTCTATTAAAAAATGTCAGTGTTATGCATCGACGTTTCACTTGTTTCCCTCCACTTCACTATGACTTGAAAAGACTGATGAAGCTATTTTACCCCGTACTGGTCCGGGTCCAACATATTATCCACTGCTCTCTCGTGAAAGGGGAAATTGAGCCTCACCACATTTGAATAGAATTCCATCGCTCTGATTTCTTCTGTCACTACTGTCAGCTACAATGAATCATCGGGGGAACCTTGAACAGATGAAGAGCACTGTTTTCTAACAGATTTTCTTCACCCTAATGAAAACTTCATGTATTGCAGTATTTCTAAATTCAAACCACAGTTCATTTAAATTGAATGCAGTTATACAACTTCAGCGCTGTACAGTTTTGCCTTTTGTTTCTGCTCATCTATTGTTTTTGTACTTGTTATCTCAATAAGAGAATAAGATGTGGAAGTGACCTAAAGTAAGGTGACAATACATGGCCAACTACAAATCTTACTAAAGAAAACTAGAGAAATGATGTGTTTAACATACGATTCCAGGTATAAACCAGACATGCACTGATCTGGATAAAGTTATTCACTAAATGCTCGTCCACAGAAGACAGTTCAGCCATGTTTTTAGTCGTTCATCTGAAGGTGCTTCTCATGGAAACGATAAGAATCTATGTTAACCAATACAGTTGACAACCAAGATTATATAAAGGTTTGCCTTTCACATGCACTTTACGCATGCAGCTGCAGCCCAAACCATATTCTTTGTACACAACTAGAGTGATTAGGGATCTGAAAGGTGCCAAAATGCAGACCTGTGCCTGAATACATCCTGGGTAGACCTGAAGCTGCTCCTGCTAATGTGCCACCTATACTAACAGTCATGTTGGAAGAATAACATTACAACACTCATGTAACAAAATGAAAAACCACCACTGTACACAAATAATTTGAAATGACGGACTGCTGGCAACAATCGTGTCTCTACCTCAGACGGGCACTGTTACGACATCTTCAGGAAGGTTTACCTGTGCATAATACATATTTATCTTTACAAGAAAAGTCACCACTACATGTTTAATTACTATATATGAAATGTGTGAACTACACTGTGTGACAGTCTATTCACAAGCTGACTGCATCCTACTGTAACAACGGCCCATAAAGATAAATTCAACACAAATCTAATGAAGTGCATTAAAGTGCCAATACCTGAAGCAAGAGAAGTGCATGAACACACACACAAAAATCATTTTTTGAACATGATTAAATTTCTTGACAGCTGGGGAGCATTTTGGTAGTCAATAACTGTTTGCCTGGAGAAGTTATTCAAATTTCACAAAACCATCCATGCAGCCAATTAGAAAACATCATCCCGCATGACAACAAATGACAGATGTTGCCAGGTATGATACGGAGCTCGAGGAACATTATTTCTCAGTCTAATATGGAAGGTTTTGATGTAGAATAACCTTTGCAAAATGTTAGTCCACAATAGCAGATCATAGCAGTGCTGAAATATGATGATTCATATCAGGAAGTACCAGACTCTGAAAGAGAATGCTGCTGTAGAGACTGTGTGACAAAAACATTTTATCCAGATTTGTCCTCCCATCCTTATGTTGATGTCCAAAGAGTATAACACAAAGATTTGAGATGCTAAAATGAAGTATCATATTACAGCAGATGCAGAACTGCTTTTGACACTTACTGCAGGAAAATGGTGCAGATTACTGCATAGCAAGAGCTACAGGGTTACTGCTTTATCTTGCTTCTGACAATTTGATGGAAATTTGCCAAAGTGAATTTAGAAATTTCCTCAGCAGTCATGTCGGTGCAGATGTCTGCTTCACACCAGACAAGAATACAACAAAATCAGGAACTCCTACTGTCGTCATATTTTTCACCGGCGACTGCACTTCAGATGTGTGGAGCAGATGTTCCATCTTTGTCTCTCAGCAGTTTCTGCAGAATTATCAAACGAACCAGCCAGTCACAACACTGTGCACAAGTCATCTCTCATTTACCCCCCCCCCCACAAAATCGACAGCTTGCCTCCTCCCCTAGTGCATATTTTCTGCATTCTAAATATGATGAAACATGTCCAAAAGTCAGCCAAGGAGCAGGAGGGCTTTTTTTGTTAGCAGTATTAAGTGGAATTCGAAAACGAGGCATTTTTCCCCTCACTTTTGAAAGAAGAAATACTTCTGTGGCCAATTCTACTGCAGCAAACCTAATTACATATCCGTCTACTCAAAGGATTCAATTATATTGACAAGTTACTTTTATTTAGACGTCTAACACTTAGTTCTACCACCCACTGTGCTCTTGATGCTCCATTCCTGTGTTGGTAAACAATCACCTGTTACCACTTCAACTCATGAATCAGGTTCTGACTAATTTTATTAGTTTTCACTAATCAGACACTAGTGGGAGGAGACAGCCCTGTAAAAAAAGACTCCATATGTCGTTTGCACCAGTGTAATACACACAGTAACACTGTTTGGGTAAGGACCTGCCAGAAAATGCAGGAGTTTCCCACTGGAGACCAGTGTGAGATGTTGAAAAAAAAAACCATGCATTTATTATTGTAGCCATAATAGTGAAGGGTGTTTTAATCCACATTTTTCTAAACCTAATCAAGTTGTTTTTTTGTGCATAAACCTACAGTAATGAAACCATGAAAGATCTATAATCGTAACCACAATTTTTATGATTGTTACCATGACAACAAGCCTAAGTATGCTGCTGGAAGGGTCCTGTAGGTCATATTCTAAGGTAGTGGACAGAGCAGGGAATAAGAACAGAACAATACAAAAAGAAAATTAAAATTACTGGGTAAAGAGCCAGAGTTTAATAATACTGTGGCAATTTAGCTTTTACAATGTCAAGTGCACAAACCTTAGCAGTGCTTTTATATTGTTGTTAAGAGCAGAGCTCAGTCCCTTGTCACCATTTCACAGTCACAGCTGGCCACCAGTAAGGCTAATATTAAACTTGAGAGAAAAGCAGCTGAGTAAACTGACATCACACTTCCTGGATTCTTGGCTCGACTGGGAAAAAGGCACAATGCAGAGCAACTGTGTGCTGCAAAGTGAACGGCCAGCTACGGGTCTGTGAGCAGCAACACCCAGGGGCGTTTTGCCGGCAGAACGGTGAAAGCGGTTATGCAGCAGAGAGACAGGCACCATGCCCTGCAGCAGGCTGATGATGATCCGTATGGGGAGCCACAATCGAGCAGGCTCCCAGTTCAACAGTGACAAACCCAGATAAAAGGTGACTCTGCTACCGATGCGGCACTGACTTTGTCTGCACCTCACATTAATGCTACATCCAAAACAAAAGGAAGGTTTGACCTTTAGATACCAAAGCGCAGGAAAGAGAAGGAAGGCAAATTTTAAAAAATGTAGTTTTCAGTGTAATTATATATTTAAAATGCCCATTTTAAGAAACTAACTAAACGGGTTGTGCCTAAAGTGAGTGACCAAGTAAAACAAGAGGTAGAGAAACTCGGGAGATAATTGATCAAAGTGCAGAGGAATTGGGTAGAGAGAGCCAGTGGAGAAACGGCAGATAGTGAGAGGGCTAGAGAGGAATCCGGCATGAGCCAACAGTTGCTGCGGTGTAAAAACCTCTGAAGGTTAATTTCTCCAGCGTAGCATCTTGCCAATCTCCGTGCAATCAGAACCTCTGTAGGCCAACCATCTGCTTACCCTCCTCTCTCTGCCACTGCACTGCTCATTCCTAGTTGGCTTTATCTGGGAGTGGACATGCATCAGGGCACTTTTAGGAGCCAATCTCTGAATGTGGATGAGGGGGAGGAGGGTGGGGGTTGTATTTCAGTCTTGTACCATAAACTCTTTGGAAGGGATTTTTACAGTACTGTTGAAAATGATTCCACATGTGAGTGAAGAAATTAACATCTTAAAACAGGCTGATTGCTATAGATGATATAGCCATTATACGACTATGTTTATATTAATATATTCATCAGTTAATTTAACATTTTCCCAGCTACTTGACCGTTTGGTCTAATATAAGGAAATAAATGCTCTCGACACGCCAAACCATTTTCAACCCAAAGATACTGTATTAAAACAAACTCAGATGACTAGCTGTGAGCCAGAGAGTTTCTCGTGATCGACTAATCATTTCAGCTTCGTGACACAAATGATTTCATTTCCAGTTAACACATCATATACAAAAATTAAATGGTTTCACTGCCCCTGAATTGATTTCATATTTTTCTTCGCGAGATGAAACCAGGAGTCAATTTAAGGTTCTTAAGTAAATAATCTGAAAACACCAGTGGTCTTTTAGATCAAACTAACAAATAAAATATATAGACTAGCTAGAGTCAATTGGAAGTTCACAGCACACAATCAATTACCCTGTCAAGCTTGAAAACAAGGAACAGGAAATAATTTACGACCTTCCGACAGGTTTTTGTTGCAACCTGAAGCTATAATACACCTTCAGTTCAGTACTCAGCTGCAATCCTTTCATACACTGCCACTTCACCAAGGGGATAAGTACTAGGGGTATATTTTTTGACCTCAGAGGACACTGTCAATTATTCTGTGTATGGCTCTGTGGAGGACTTCATTCCCTAATCAAAATAAATGGCCAGGGCAGCAGAAAGTGAATGGAGCTAAGCCCCCAATATTCCTTCGAGACAGGAGAGGGGGTCTGGGCCGCAAACAAATCCATTACACAAGGTAAATAGGATGCATCAGCGCTCTTGGCCCATTTGAATGGCTCTAGACCCATGACCACCCTTCCACAGGATCCTTCCATTTTAGACACAGAGGCTGATAGTGAGAGTTCCTTTCTTTGGCTTGCACACCACCCTGCAGTCGATCTTACATAACACGTTCTGATGATAAAACTCTGTCTGGCAGCTCTGCTAACTGAAAGTGGCTGTGACTAACTCACTGTGATGGGAAAATTCTGCTTCCTGCTTAAAATGGGAAAATGTTAAGGCAGTGTAAGCTCAAACTTTAATGGAGGGGTTGGCGGTGGTGGGGGGTGTAATTAAAAGGAGCTGTCATGAAATTAAATGTTTTTTACCTCCTTGTTTCCTTCACCAGCTGGTAGTCATTTCACTGTCAGGGTGGGTATAATTTCAGCTGCTAGCGGAGACAGTTCTGCTCAAAGGCACTATTTTTTCACAACAGAAGTGCTTTTAGGGGCCTCCTCATACGCAGCAAGCCTTTCATATTGTCCATCTTCTTCCTGCCATCCTGTTCACAATAGTTTTACATTTGACATTAGATCAAACTGTATAAGGGATAATATGATGCTGTCATGTTGTCTTAGTGGCTTAAAGAGTGAGGTGGTGATATTCTAAATCATAAACATTACAAAAAAAACCTCATGTATTGAGGAACAATTAAGAATTATTAGGTCTATTTTACTGAAGGTTTGCAACAACTAATGTTTTTGCTAATTGTCAGTTCTGTGCACTCTGAATCACAGGAAACTACTGAGTCAACAGTTCATGTGTTGCTACTGCTTTCACAGCTGAAGCGCTTTGGCCCTACACCAGTGAGGTCGCTAGAGCATATCCACTATCGAAGGCCGAGGCTAGTCGTCGGTCTTCAGCACAGTCGGTAGCAGATTCCATTTTCTCTGCCAGGCAGGGACTCTACCTGAAGCTACTAAAGCACAGAAATGGTTGTCATTTAAAAAACATTTAGTGGCATCTTCATCTGCGAGTCTACGGGTTGTGTGTGGGGTGATCAATGGCTTGCAACATGAAAAGTGTTAACTCATTGTATGAGGAATCCTGCCAGATACTGTGACTGACATGGCAACTGGCAAACGGAGAACAGAATTACACTGAAAACATTCTCCAGTTCAAACAACACAAAACTGAAGAGATTTCTTTTCTTTGAAGCCATTAAGCTACAAACACTAACACTTCCAATTAAATGTTCAATTCAGTTTAAAAATACTAAACAGGCTTAAAAACTGTTACCTTGAAATAAGCTTTTCTTTTTCCCCATGTAATATATTAAAACAAGGACTGAACAGATTCCCCAGAGTGCAAGTAAAGCAGAAAAGAGGGGACGCTTGACTGCTACTGCTCAGGGCCATACAAGAGCATGTAACTAGCAGAGATTAACTACTGTATTCCCACTGGTAGCCTAGAAGTCCTAGTGTACCACCTGAGGGAGGAGAGATAGCAACAGAGGAAGTAAAGAAAGGGGGGGAGGGCAAAACGGCTATGTAGTGCTGACAGCTTTGGTCACTGGAGAGTATAGAGTGACAGGTGATGCAAAACAAGAACAGCCTCCCTGCGTCCACTGTTTTAGTATTTCTGCAGCTG
>NW_018127993.1:1381802-1397237 GCF_001952655.1 Monopterus albus
ACCTTACTTTGTAAAGTGTCCTGAGATGACTTTTGTTGTGATTTGGCGTTATACAAATAAAATTTGATTTGATTTGATTTGATTTGATATAGTTCTGCTGAATTAATTTTAACCTAGGTGAAGACAAACTGCTCTCCCCTCAGTGATTAATGCTACTCCACCAATAAACTATATAAAATATTTTACAAATATCACTAAGTAAAGCGCTGCAACGTGTGAACAAAAACAGAAAATCAAATTCGGACGATCAAAGTCGGTGCTTCTGCGTGTAGGACAGCAGAGATGATGATCCGGCTTCTATCGTTCTTGATCCATGCACAGCTTTTTCAGAGTGGCACTCACCAAGCACAAAGTATTTCAGCATGACAACTACAGCTAGCTGTCCAAGTGAGAGAAATTAATAGGATTCAGAATAGTATAGTCATATTTTGCAGGACCCTTAGAAAAAAATACTAGAAATATTAGTGTTAGGACACAGGGCAGCTCCCAGGCTTACGTCATCTGAGCCAGGATGCCGTGCAAAATAGGGAAGAGGGTTGAGAGCGGCTTACTGTCAATGCAGATCAGTTCAGTGTACAACTTGCTCTAACAGAGATTTACAGTGAGGAACAGCAGTATTTGAACACCCTGTGATTTTGCAAGTTCTCCCACTTAGAAATCATGGAGGGGTGTGAAATTCACATTGTAGGTGCATTCCCACTCTGAGAGACAGAATTAAAAAAAAATTCAGGAAATCACATTGTATGATTTTTAATGAACAGGATTGTACTGTAGCTTCTTTGTTTGAAGACTCAGCTGACAGTGATGATCATCTTGCCACAAAAGATTGGCCACTTGTGTGTTTTGAACTGAATTTAGTTACTTAACAGGGAAAGTGAAAGATAAGCGCAGTGAGAAATGAGGTATTGGTATTGGCAAAACTGCTGGCATGCTGTGCAAGATGCAAGCAACTCAAAGACTTTTGAAGGCTCTGAAGCCTGCAAACATATCTGCTGGATATGCTGTGAAGCTGGTGAGTGAAACCGCTTCAAGGTAGTCATTTTGTTTCCATGC
The DNA here is from genome assembly GCF_001952655.1 of Monopterus albus. Lineage (NCBI taxonomy): Eukaryota > Metazoa > Chordata > Actinopteri > Synbranchiformes > Synbranchidae > Monopterus > Monopterus albus. The sequence continues at coordinate 1,382,856 of NW_018127993.1, forward strand.
CTTGACAAGGCAATAATAGCTCTTATGTATAGTTACAACAGGAAAATTGTGTGGCTGCATCAGTTTGGCTTCGGTCCAGCCTGTGCGGTTTTATTTCCCTCTCTTAGTTTCAGTGTTAATTCATGGTTACCACTGTCACAATGACACATTTCAATTATCTTGATGATTACACCGATAGAAACAGAGCGAGAGACTAAGAAATATGGGAGCTGTGCAGTTCAACTCGTACCACTTTGCTGTAGTGTGTACAAGATGGTAGTGCATCAGTTTGCTCACAAGTTTGAACTTAAACTTAATCAAGACTGCTGCTGTTTTTAATTGTGAATTCCTAATGTAATGGCCTAATGGTGCAAAGTAATTATGTGGCCAAACACTTCCACCTTGCTGTGTCAGCATCATAAATATATTGGATGGTAGGTTTTACAATTAGAATCACAATGGGGTGAGGTCCACACACACGCACAAACAGGGCCTGCAATGATGGCCAACTTCCTCATCATCACTGACATGAGTGAAGCTTCTGCTGTACCCAGACATTAACCCGCATGCGTCCACAATTTTCTCAGGCTGACACTTCAATTAGGCTAATCCTGCCTGCATACAAAATACTGCACTCCTCCTCTCTGAATCAGTATTGCTGGAGACGTGCCATATTTTTATGCTTTTTCATCCACTCTGCATCACAAGTAGAGAAGCTCTTTCAGTGATGGACGACCGAATCTGGAGCAGTCGGTCCCAATTCCAGCTGGGGGTGGGGGCTGCGGGGGTGTAAAAGACAATGTAGCCCTGCTGTGTGTCTCTTGCATTCATATATTGCACAGGCACACACACGGTGGAAGCCTGCACTGCAAACTGTTGATATAATAAACAACACAGCGGTGTTCCTACAGAGGTATCTACTGTCCTAGCTGGGGGTCCTAAATGTTTCAGTTGCTATAAGGCACTCGAGACAGGACTGTGAGAACAATACAGCCCCGACTAACAAGTTGGGCAAACTTGAAATTTTGATCAGCTTCACTTGCAGTAGATGATAATGTCATACATCATTGCTTTGTGTTAGCACAGTGATTAAACTGCACTAACGCTGAAATGTAGTTTGTAAAATGTCGCCTAGAGAGGGATGAGACATGTATTAATCTCCGAATATTACTGGTTGTGCGCAAGCATTTTGAAACTATGCTAGGAGTCATTTAAAAATTACTTTAAATGGCAATTATTTACTGTGATAAATGTTCAGAATTGCTTGCAAGACTCATAAATTGTGTTCTTTGACAATAGAGCAACTCAAGCTCCGATTTTTAGAACCAATTTAAATCTGGGGAGGAAGACTCTTCTCATTTGACTGTATGACTGCTGATTTCATGACATAGTAACCCAGGAGTAACAGACCGAATGTGGCATCTGAATTTTGCGTGACTGCTATGAGTGATATGTGAACTACAGTATTTGTAACATGAATGCCGACGTTACGTTATGAATGCTAACAAGCAGTGGCCTGGGAAAATGCCACTGATGGATCAGGAGCAATTGGAGCAAGTTCTACAAGCGTGTCCATCTCTGTTAAAGTGACTGCTGCTATGTCTAGGTACGGTACACACATCATGACAGTGGGGAAATGAGAGACTGCTTTCAGGAAGGAATAAACTAAGGAACACAGCTGCTGTGGCATCAGCTTGAATGTTTGTGTTAAAAATGAAGTTTGATGTATATTCTTTTTTAAATTTATTTTCTGTTAATATACAGAACAGAGAGACAGTTATTAGCTGCTAGAGTTGGTCGGTCATTTGGTTATAATTCCATGTGATACTCAACACAACATCACAGTCCTTAGAGTCAGTGTGATTTGTGAAAAAAATCAGACGGGGGTGTTTTTAAAACATTTATAGTCATAAAATTTAATGAACCAGTGAGTCTATATACAGTACATTATGAAGCCTATTTCTTGCAGCTGTTAAAGAAGCCTTTATAAAATAAATTTGAACTTTAATAAAAATTTTGTATTTGCTTATTTTGTCAAATGTTTTAATCGACTTGGCTTTTATGAGTCTATGGAGCCTCACTTGAGTATATGGACCTACAGTGAGGAACAGCAGTATTTGAACACCCTGCGATTTTGCAAGTTCTCCCACTTAGAAATCATGGAGGGGTCTGAAATTCACATTGTAGGTGCATTCCCACTCTGAGAGACAGAATTTAAAAAAAAATTCAGGAAATCACATTGTATGATTTTTAAAGAATTTATTTGTCTAGCACTGCTGAACATAAGTATTTGAACACCTGAGAAAATCAGTGTTAATATTTGGTACAGAAACCTTTGTTTGCAACTACAGAGGTCAAATGTTTCCTGTGGTCCCAGCTCTCTTCATGTCATTGACCAGACCTTGTAGTTCTGGGCTGATTCCTCACCTTTCTTATCATCAGTGATACCCCACGAGGTGAGATCTTGCATGGCGCCCCAGTCCAAGGGAGACTGACAGTCGTCTTTAGCCTCTTCCATTTTCTAACAATTGCTCCAACAGTTGATCTATTTTCACCAAGCCGCTTGGCAATTGCCCTGTAGCCCTTTCCAGCCTTGTGGAGGTCCACAATTTTGTCTCTGGTGTCTTTTGACAGCTCTTTGGTCTTGCCCATGGTAGTAGTTGGCGTCTGACTGACTGTGGGGTGGACAGGTGTCTTTAAAGAGCTCAGACAGGTGCTACTAATTTAGATTAATGAGTGGAGTAGAGGTGGACTTTTTCAAGGCACAGTAACAGGTCTTTGAGAGCCAGAATTCTTGCTGTTTCTCAGGTGTTCAACTACTTCTGTTCAGCAGTCCAAGACAAATAAATTCTTTAACTAGGTTAAAACAGAGGTAGTGTCAGTTTTGAATGTAACAATTTGGCTCATTTCTGTGAAAAACGACTGTTTAAACAGCTCTAATAGCTATTTGCTGCGTCGTGCAATTGGAGCACAGTTTAATTTTAATTAGCTCGCTCCTGTCATCTGAACATATTTAACAAGGTGAAAGTTTTTCATGGGGACAATGAATATTAAGGGCTGATATAGCTACTGGTTTTAAATTTCATCATCTGTAATCAATGCCTTTCACTTGTCCCACTTGGTTGTTGTCATTTTTTGTTTTGTGATGTAAACGCTTGGTCAAAGTTGGTTTGTGTGACTGAGGAACACCACTCCAGTCTGTGACTTTACTGCGTGAAAAGACCAGTAAATTAGTTCTGTCTTGGTTTAATAATCTTACTAATCATAAAGTCATTTTCTGTTGGGCAGTTGTGCAAAGAGAACACTGCCATTAGTCACCAGTGGTTTGAATCTTAAATAGTTTAAAGATGTCAGAGACAGACAGTCTTATGCTATGTGTAAAATATGGCCAATTAAACCTAAATGGACACGTTATAAATCATTTTACCCTTATATCCAGATGTAAACCTGCTACAGTGAGAGTTCTGAACAACCGGTTGTCACTTTTAACATTTCCAAGGCCCTCCTTAATAGATTACACCTGAAAATCAGTCATAAAATATAGTATTTCTAATGATTAACATAAGCACAATCTATAAAAAATGTGTAGAAAGGAAAATTTGAACAATGCAGTAATCTAGCACTTAAACTATATCCAGTACAAATCATACTCCAATCCACTTAACAAGTTCAACAGTGGTTACAAAGACAGTTTAAATTATAAAGCCATTTTCTATATTAATACTTTCAGCATTCAGAGACCAAACAAAAATGCATTGCCTCTACTTAAGGTTAATATCCGTCAAACTGTCAGTCCTGGATCAGCTTGTTCATCTGTGCCACAGATACTGCATCTGTTGTTGTTCAAAAGGGACTGAAAACACAACACGGACTCACACCACTACTCTGGGTGACATGTTTTATTTATTACCAACCTCAAGAACCAATTACATTACCCCAAAGTCTACTTGTGGCCATAATTTGCAATAGTTAACGTGAGTCGGAGTCAACTGTGCATGTGCACAATCTTGCATGAGCTCTCGGCTCCGTTTACATTATGATAGCTCCTCATGCTTGGGTCTGGGGTTTGCTAATGAAGAAACATGTCACCCACTGCAGCTGTTTGTTTCACTGAGGTGTTTTTTTTTTTTTTATCCTTTCTGAACATCAGATGTCTGTGGCATAGACCAATAAGCTGAACCAGGACTAACACTATGACGGACGCTACCCATGAGAGGCAATTTATTGTCAGTTTTAGTCTCTATATGGAAACTGCTGAAAACACTTAACATAGAAAATGCCTTATCCTTTGACATTGAGCAACCTTAACTGTGTGCATACACACACACACACACACACAGGCACTGCAGCAGATATTTTGGCTACCACACAGCAAACAACTGCTCAAGAGACCTTTTTAATTTGTATAAGCCATAACTCAAGTATGTGTATGATCTCACTCAGTATACAATGGGTTTCTCCTCCTGAAGTCATTTAACTTAATGTGTATGCTATGGGATTGGTAGCTGTGCTCATGTCCACTATGGGGTTATGCCACAGGAGGACCACCTTGCAGTTTAATACTGCTGAGTCATTTCATCTTGAAGATGAGGTCAGCCTGAAATATGCTGCCGTAGTGATACTACACCAACAGTGATTTCACAGAGGGGCAGCTGTCAAGGTAAAGACCTCTGTGAGTCCTCCTGCAGCTCACCCCTCTGTCAAAGAAAATCCAACAATAGCTGTCAAGGCTCATGAACAGAACCCTATGTTACAGCATGCACAGAGTGCTAAATGACTTATTTTATCATAGCTTGCAATTCATTGCAGAATCTTTTTGCTGTTGCCTTATAACATAAAAATCATACCCGTGCTATTGTCCTTTACATGTCTGTCACAAAAAGTTAGTTCAAAATATGTTTTTCATGAATGTAAAGAATTCATGTGGCTAAATCAAATCAAATTGATTTTATTTATATAACACTTTAAAAACATCCAGTTGACCAAAGTACTTTACTTAGGCAGAATAAAATCATGATAAGTAACTAAAATAAAATAGATTCAGTGCAAAAATAAAACAATAACTCAGACACATTCAATAAATTAAATTAAAAGGAATGCATCAGGCCCTACTGTGAATTAAAAGCCAAGGCAAATGAGTAAGCTTTAAGCTACTAAAAGTAGTCAGGTCAGTAGCTGATCTCACATTAAAAAGTAGACTACTCCACAATTTAGGGGCGCAAACAGTAAAAGCACAGTCACCCCAGCATTTATATCTGGCCATAGGGACCTCTAAAAGAAACTGGCTTGAAGATCTAAGGGACCCTGTAAGTTTGTGCCAATGTACTAATTCAGTGAGGTAAGATGGTATCAAACCATAAAGAGCCTTAAATACAAAAAACAGGAAGCCAGGGGAGAGAAGCCAGTACCGGGGTTATATGCTCAAATTTTCTGGTACTTGTCAGAAGGCGAGCAGCATCTGAACCATCTGAAGACAAGAGAGGGAGGACTGGTTAACACCATAGTATAGAGCATTGCAATAGTCAAGGCGGGAAGTGATAAAAGCATGGAATACAATCTCAAAATTATTTAAAAAAAAAAAAAAGGAATGACTTGGCTTTACTTAACAACCTGAGGTGGAAGAAGCTAGATTTCACAACTGAGTTGATTTGCTTGTCAAATCTTAACTCGCCATCAAACATCACCCCTAGGTTTTTTACAGCTGACCTCAGATGACGAGCTAGGGGGCCCAGACCCTGGTCAAAAGAAGTTAAGTCCGCCAAGTCTCCAAAAAGCGCATCTGCATAACAGTGAAAAGAAAGGCCATATTTCCTTAACATAGATCCTAATGGAAGCAAGTACAATGAGAACAAAATGGGACCAAGCACAGATCCTTGAGGGACACCACAGGAAAGAATTGTTGAAGAGGATGAACAGGTACCAAGATTAACAGTAACACCTCTATTGGTGAGATAAGATCAAAACCAGTTTAGAACAGTACCTTGAATTCCTACACACTGCTCCAAGCGAGACAAGAGGATTTCATGATCCACTGTATCGAAGGCAGCAGTGAGATCTAAAAGCACCAATAAAACTGAATCCCCAGGGTCCCTAGCCAACAGGATATCGTTACTGATCTTTAATAATGCAGACTCAGTACTATGTTTTGACTTAAAACCAGACTGAAATGGCTAAAGCATAAAGACAATACAAACATCCAATGACATACTAAATATCAAGAACACCTGGAAGACCCATCTGTAAGCATTATGCCCACTTTGTAGTAGGTAAATCCAAATTACACTTAATTTATACTGATGAGAAAGTGTGTGTGAGCAATGTACTCAGTACAATTGTAGCCAGTGTCTTGGGAAGAGAGCTGGGCTCAGAGTTGGCAGAGGCAGGCATGGGATAGATTAGTGTCTTCTTGTTTACTGTGCTTTAATAGGATTCGACTTTATAGATTTTTTTGGCAATTCCTCCCCCTCCAAACCTGCTATGTGAGAGCTGAGAGATATATCATATGGATTAAGAAATACCTTCTTTCCAAGAAATGTGTCTGTTGCTATAAGAAGCTATTATCCTGTTATAAAGTATTTATAAGGAGATGTATGTTGAATTTAGAATTTATTTTTTTTTTGCAAAAACAAAAAATTGTAACTTTAGCATGCAGACCCAGACAAAGAATGGCCTGACAAGAACGTAATTATTGGTAATAATGAGAACTTGGATGTCAAGTCTTCTTAGCACAATACTGTTTCATTTCAGCAGCATTTCTACCCAGATATTAGATTATGTTTCTCCCAAAACACATCAGCCAGTTGTGTTTCCACAAGTAACCAAAAGTACTAGAGTATCAATACAAGGAGTCAGACTTTATAGCTATACTTAATGACATCTGTCATATAGTGTTATGCTATTTCATATTTAAAAACTTGCTTCTCTTGCACAGAGTATGCCTTCTCTCCCCATAATTTGTGCCTTTTCCACCCCATCCTCTGTCTCCCTGCACCTCTCTGCAGGTATCCCTGGCTCCAGAGCTATGCATTTCTGATGTTCAGTTACTGGTCGTACTAACCTGCTCTATTCTTTCCACCCACCCCAACTAGTGGAAGGAGATGGACACAAACCCTGAACCCGGTTTTGTCACAGTGCTTTCTCTATAGTAATTAAAGATTTAGAACTTAGTGACACAAGTGTCCTGTTTTTGTGTGTGTCTGCGTATGATTTGGTGCTATTTATAAAAACATTAACTGAGTCAATGTACTGCTCAGAACATATCAGGCTTCATATTTATGAGACCAGCTGTAAAGAAAGAGGTCACAGTAAAAATGCATTTAGTCACTTGCATGTGACATAACCACCAGCCTTTAGGATAATAAGCAAATCAAGACTCACCATCACTTAGATAATTGTTATGAAAGGCTAAAAACTGATGTGATACATACTTGAGCACATTTACCAATTAGTTTCACTGAAAAAGAAAAACAATCGACTTCCTCAATGGTATACTATCATCATAAAAGCAAGAGTATAACATGACATGACAGGTGTTGAGCCAGGGTGATATTCTTAATTTGCTGTATATACTAAAGAGTAAAAAGCTTGAGATACCAGACAAATTACGGTCATTTATCTAGAAAAACTGAACAACTTAACTAGGAAGTCTGGATGATGTACTTGTGTGAAAACACCCCTCAAGTGAAATGCCCATATTCTGCTTGCTTTGCTGTGAACTGCATGTTCAAACATTCCACTAATTATGTGAGCAGCACTTGGAATACTCCCACTTAAAATTAAACGTAAATAGTTTGATATTTTTCTCAGATTGTTGGGACACATGCATTCAAACTGCTGTCATTGTTGCCTGCAAATTACACCTGAGCAATAATTGTGGGAATGAAACCCTGGCTTTGCTTTTTGAAGTGAAGCCATGAAACCATGGAGCCTCAAGTTGTTGACATGACAGAAACAAAGACAAAATAAGTCCCAGCATGTAGTGACCTGCTCCCATCAAAGTAATCCAAGGAAACTGGTAGTGTGTCAGGACAGTTTTTTTCTAGTGTTATGACATTCAATGTGGAAGCCCAAAGAGCTTGGGGTGCTGATTAAGTCTGGACAGAGCACAGATATAATTGGCTTTGGGTGTCATCCAATTGCAACTCATTACAGATACAGTATATTTTCCCCCGGTTGGCCTTACTCTTTAATATAACGAGGCAGTGAGAGAGATTCCTTTTGACAACAGACTTTCCAACTTTTGTCATATTTTCTCCTCATCTGTATTAATTCCATTGACAGCCTGCAGATAAATTCAGAGCTGTCTCAGCGTTACAGTGACAGCTCCCAGAAATCCTCAGTGGAGAAACTTGCCTCTCTTACCCCCCCCCCCTCGCTGTGGGATAGGGCTGAAACCCCGTTATGCACCTAAACCAGCTTTTTGTATGCAGATTCCTGAGCAAGATTCAAGAATAATGTACATAAACACAACAATTAAATGTCACCAAAACAGCTTACGGTATACTATATTATTTTAATAATGACATGTGACTGCAGGCGTCTTTTATTTGAGCCAGGAATCGAGGTTAGTGGAGTAGAAGCAGTGAGCGGGATTTAGGCAAAAAAATAAAAAATAAATGGAGGCTTCTCAGTTCATTTCCTACAGTGTCTCCCTTCTCCAGAGAAGGAAGCCCATCCTCTATGTAACATGTCAAACCTGTGCTCAGAAGTCAGTCCCTGTCACATCTCTCCCTCCCCTCTGACTTTCAGAAACTTTCTAGATATCTCAAAAACTTAACCAGAATAATGATTTCTGGTCTCATTTAGTCACATTCATTTGTTCTGTAATTTGAAAAATATTTACCAATTAAAACTGAACCAGACATACCCATGTAACCTTAGCATCAGCTGATGTGTTGAATCAACACCGTTCCAGTGCTCCAAAAAGGAAGCCTTGTCACGCCATCAGCTACTCGGTTCTTTCTCCATCATCTGTCTGTACTTTTCCCTACTGCATCATCTTCTCTCTAACTGTCTTGGCAGCAATTTGTTTTGCTAAGTCCCCTGACAAAAAACAATGGAAGACATACCCCTCAGTTCTCTAATGACTATAGCTGGCAGTCACTGGTGGAGGCAGCTTTTCCAGCCATGTCAACATATTGTGAGTCTGAATCACTTCAACTGAGTCTTGGCTGATTGCAAGGTTATATACAGCACATTTCTCACTTCTGAAATCCATGTATTTGATTGTATTTAGAGTGAATTTTTTAAGGCAACTCCCAAATCATGAGGTCCTCGGGTAACACGCATACCTTAATCCAACTATGGCTTTAATAACAAATTATTTTAAAGTCTGTATCCCAATTATTTTTAGAATATCTTACTGTAATTTGAGAGGAATGAGTGGGTCAACTATTCTGCTCTGACTTTGTCAACACATGGCCAAACAGATGAGTGAACTGTAAATGAGACTAGATAAAACAGTGTAAATGATATGGCAGATCAATTTCAATAAACTACCTGACTCAAAAACTATGAGAGCTCTTTAATAATTTGTTACTGAATTCTGTGTTTATGGACTTGTATTCACACTCAGTAGACTTTTGCAAACTGCATGAGGAGTCTTGTGATGCACCTGCTCGCTTCAACCACTGCACAGTTAATTGATGAAGTATCTCAAGAAAATAAATTCAAATCCTGTGACTTTTATTACTGTGGTTGTTGCCCAAGCATATGGTCTCCATCAGTGTAAAAAGATATACAGGAAATCCTGGGTTTCATTTAAAAAATGGACTCAGAACAGCTGCTGTCTATGCAGTGAGAACTAGCAAAGGTAAACTGACAATTTCAGTGTGGAAACCAGGCTTTTTGCCATATGATGTCATGGTCTCGTCGAAATATAATGCAAGCCTGTGAGCAGGAAGCCAACAGTCTGTCATCTCTCACCATTATTTAGGATGACACGTGCTTTAGAACGCACCATGACCCCACTGTCGAGGAATGGAGACTGGGGGAGAAAGGAGGGGAACAAAGGTGTGGGCAGGAGCAGTGCTGGACAGCTTAGCTTGGCAGCCCAACAAACACTACTGCACAGGCCTTCATATCATACAAACCTAGTAGTGTGGACTAAAGGCCATTGTCCTAAAAAGAGTTTGACCATTTTGGAAATCAAAAGTGTTTTATATCTGTTCTGAATAGCCAGACTCGAAGGCAGAATAAAAAGCTGGTCAGTGAAGTGAGAGTGGGATAAGCACTATTGTTTAAATGTGGGGAGAACAGGCCACATTTTCAGACAGCCTCTCCTGGAAGACATTCAGAGTGTGGCATGATTGTTCACACGACAAGTCAGAATAGTTATGTAAAGAATGAAAAGAAGAGCGCTAAAGAGAAGTTCAAACCACGTTTACTTTCTGACCCCTGCACAGCAAGACAATCACACTCTGAACTCGGAGTCAACGTCGGGTTGCCAACTGCTGGAAGTTAAAGAAACTGAGGGGTTTCTAAAGCCATGAAACAAGATTGTAAAGAAAACTGCCAGTTTTATCAACTCATTTGTGCTAACTGACCATCTGATGAGCTCTACAAGTGTTCATTAAACAAAAAAAACTTAATGACAAAGACCCAAATCTCAAGAGTGGTTGCTTTTTCAGGGCATCTCACACTGGATAGTCACAAAATCATCATAACCAAAACACTCATTATAATTATGATCACACTCTCACTGTTTGCCAACTTTGTTTTAGTCACACAAAAAAAAAAACTAGTGAACAAGCAGTATGGTGGTAGCTACACTTATCCTCTATTCTCAGTAGAGAGGTACGGGCTCAATCAAATCAGCTGGCAAAGTATACATTTAATGCACAAATACTGCACATCATTTTTAATTTCATTAGGTGTCATACATCTAAGGGATTTCTGATCAATGAACCTAACAGATGTTTATCCCAAAGCGCATGATTTTTACTGTTAACATGACATCTATTGAACTTCAGCTGCACTTGAAAGAATATTTCATGCAGACCACAGAACTGACTCCCGAAGACAAAATATGAGCAGTACACTTGCACTGACACAGTTACGTAGCCAGGGAAAGAAACAGTGCAAGGACTGTTATTCTCACATTAACTACATTCGTAGTTCTAGATTTCTGGGACTGAGGAATTATAGACATAGGTTGTTCTCCGTTTTTTGGAAAACATATGCTTCAACCTTAGGATGTGGAGTTTTTGTTATGCTCATTTATGTTGAATAAGTGAGGATAACATCTGGATTTGTAAACAAGCATAAATAATTAAATGCCCAAACTGAAGTTACACCATCCTACTTGTCTATTTATCATGTTATCAGAAATATAATTGAGCTGTGCTGAAAGGCAGGGATGGATTTTTAATCACTGCATCAATACAATCCTTTCTACTCTGATTAATCCTAAATATTAAGTAATAACATATCTAGAATGATCAGCAGAGCTAGCTTAACCTGGCATTTCTTTGCAGTAAGAATATGAGCTGTTTGTGAACTTTTAATTTGTAACCGAGTATCACACAAAAAAAAAAAAGACCACAAATCATAAAAATACTGACAATGAAGAGCACAAAGAAAAGAGCAAAGGCTCCTGATGCCGCTGTCCCTGAAAACATTAACCGCACTGAATATCAGCGATGCAAATTAATGTTCACACGTCTGAGTGGTGTTTAAACTGCTCAAATTGGAATGGAATAATTCCCAACTAATGAAAAACACACTAAAAGGTGTTCAGATGAAAAGGCTACAGTGCCTTCATTTCCTTCCCCAGAAAATTACCAACATCATCCAAACATAAAGGGTAAGAAGCAGAACTCTGGCCTACACAATCAAAAAGAAAGAAGCGTGGGAAGTGGCAGCGTCGACATGCGCATTTTGCATACCATCAGACTGCAAACATTAACCACAGTATGTATATAAGAGGGTTGGTCTGTCTTGCAGGGATTTAAGAAAACATTAAAAATCTCATTAAAATCGGGTAATCATGCTTCGCCTCAGGACTGGGAAGAGGGGTTTGGGAGAGGAAGTGTTTACAAGTTGAATCAGCCTGGGGAAGAATACATCTGCTTTTGGTGCATGCCTTAATGCTCCGCAGTATTATTAATGTTGAGAGAAAACAGATCCAATGTGGTAGGCTATAGTAAAAGAAATGATGTAGACTCTTCTCATCCAGCATTAGGTCATCAGCTGATTTATTACCATGGCTGCTTCATGGTACAGTAGAAGGCAATACCCAGCATTGTATTCCTAAACTCAAATTATCATTCTGACCTGTGTTCCAAAATGTTCTTCTGTTCCTTAGAGAGTAGTCATTTTACTGAATAGTAATGGAAAAGAGTCTTGACCCCCCCCACCCCCATCACTCGCCACAGGAATACACTAAAATGCCAACCATCAAGGGTCAGAAGTTATTTTAGCAAAAATCAAAATAAAGTAGTGTTATTCTACAGGAACTTCCTTTATGTGGTCTAACCTTGACTGGCCTGAAATATCAAAATATTAGCTTGCAATAAATTAACAGCCCTCAGATTTTTGTTGGAAAGTGTACATCACTAATGTTAAGTGAACAGAAAGCTCTGATCCCAGTTAACCCAGCATCACCAGTGCTGTTTCACATCTCATACAGCAAAGGTCAAATAGAGTTAAATAAGAAAGAAATTAGCAAAATGAGCGCTGAAAGCCTGTTCCACATTAAATAGATTTCCTGCTGCTTGTTCTCTACTTATTCCTGGCATTGCACATTTCATACCTTCCAATTTGCTTTGGCCTTCTGGAGGTCATGGCCTTGAATACAAATAACAGCCACCATATGTTTTAAAGTAGCTCTGAAATTTCATTATATTAGTCATAATATAGCCAAAACAGCATACAGTAAAACATTTGTAAGCAGATGGATTTATTTCATGCTGAACATAACCTCTCCTGAAAAACTGCCATGGTAACCACGGATGGTATCAAGAGTCAGATATCTAATGGTTTTGTCCAAATTCTGGGTTACTCAAAAGAAAAAGGTAAGATGTATGATAAAAGCCATTTCTTTTAACAAAGCCACGTTTGAATGCTTGAAAACCTATGTGGACACACAAAGCAGAGATAAGAAGGCAATCCTGCTTTTCTTGGCTGAGGTTACCAGAGTGTCCCAAATACAATACTAAGCAGGACAGAGCTGCTGAACATTACTCTAGACTGATGCAGTATTTCTAAGACCGGCAACACATCAAGCCAACAGTCGGCCATTGGCCAATGCCTGTCATCGGTGAGCATCTTTCCCCCTCATCTTCACCGTACGTAACCCTAACCCTAATACCTGACCCTATTGGTAGCTTTTCAGGCAATTCAGCATAATGAATTGGCGGACCCCATCAGTGAGAGAGCACTCTGATTGGCTGGTCAGCACAGCAAATCAATGCACAAGCAGCAAAATGTTCAGGAAATCCCATATCACTGTATTCATGACTTTTCCCAGTTAGTGTGGTTTCTCCTCATTTTTCCAACTCTGACTTCCTTTCTTCTCCCAAAACCAAAAGAACAAGGACTAACAGCTTGAGTGCCATTTGCAACTTACATTTTCAAAAAGAAGTAGTTAGAAACTGGAGGAGCAAAAGCCACTTTGTTTACAGTTTGTATATATAGTTCCTGGTATTCCTCTTTCCATTTCTGAATGATGAATACAGATTACTGCCGCCTGCTGGTCAATGTTGTCGTGCACAGACACAGAACGTACATGCTAGTTAGCTAGACAAGCTAACATTTGCTTCTTATGATAGAGCAAAGTTTATCCATTTCTTACACTTGAGGTTTTGACATAAAAAAAAGCCCCCCAAGCTCTTTATACTCCACAGTGAGTATTGCTCTTACAACATCATGTGTACTGTTTCAGCATGTAGAGAAACCCAAAGCCTGAGGTGCCTGTGTGCCGACTTAACTTACTAAGCAATCGCTGTGAGGGGGTCAACTGCAAAAGAGATGCAGTTTGAACTAATCAGCTTTTCTGTCAATTTAACTTGCCTCTGACAAACAACAACACAACGGAAAGAAAAGACAATTAGGGAACATATAGTTAAAATGATTTTCAGTGTTTTTCAATGTTTTCATTGTTTCTGTCTGCAGGAATGTTGGGTGACATCAAGTCAGAAGCCTGCTGAATCCAAAGGTCTTCTTGCTCAAGCCACAATGAAACATCATCCTCTGCCTGCCTTTTAGCATTTGACAGCTGACATTAATTACAGTACTTACACTTCCTTTTAATTATGCCCAATTATGTGGCATATGTAATAACAGTCCACACATGCCAAATGCTGAGATGATAGGTAGATTGATAGTTGGATGGATCGGCAGAACATCTTTTTTGTGCAGGGCCCAAAATTAACATCAATTACGTTATTTTTATAGCTTGTACAG
>NW_018127993.1:1397292-1397494 GCF_001952655.1 Monopterus albus
GGGGGGGGCTCATCCATAAATCAACCCGGCCGTCTACGGTGGAATTTCACACACAAAGCTGCTGTAAACTCTAGAGACATTAAGAAGGATGTGGGGACCTCAAACTCTGGAATTTATGGGTGTGAATTTATGTCCTCATTGCTGCAGCGGGCCTACTTTGAAAGGATGATTGATTCCTCCTCCTCATTACAGAGCTATTCAA
>NW_018127993.1:1397566-1400385 GCF_001952655.1 Monopterus albus
TTGGAAATGCATTGTTGCACACATGAAATTGCAGGCTTATTTATGTAAAACAGGGAATCATTCTTTTGCTCTAGCTGACTTTATAACACTAAAATAACCACTATCTCCGTGTTTTCTTTGACTATTTACACATTTGATCAAAGGTAAATGCCTGTAAAAATTTTGAATTGACTGCTTGGTGGATTTTTCAAGGTGTTAGTTTTAAACAACAACAACAAAAAAAGAATGTTTAGAGGAAAGCAAGTGGCAAAATCAAAATTAAACACTACTCCATCAAGTTTAGGAGCTCACCAGCTTCAAAGCAAGAAAGACCTCCCCCCCCACCATTGTTTTTTCCATGAATCAACCTTGTAAAATTTTTATACCCCAGCAGATTGGAACAGCACTTACATGTAACCATAAACTCTCAAACACCCACACCGATTTCTCTTGTTCTCTTTTCAAACACAGTAGTAATTCAATGATAGAAACAGCTGTGGGAAAGAAACTCTAAATTGGGTTCGCAGTGGAAGTGAACTGCCTTTCTCTTCTACCAAGAACCTAAAATAGGGACATATACTCTGCTAAATACCAATGTTATGTATACATACTGTGTGAATTCATTAGAAAGACACAAAGAATATAAAAAAAAAGATTTGTCAAAAGCACAAAAGGTCACACTTAAAAGATATATAAAACGATATAATGGTCAGGATTAAGTAAATGCATGCCTCAAAATGATAGAACAAATTCTATGTCTTGATAAATGCACCTGAAGACTTCATCTTGAATAGCTTCTAATCTTTGCCTAGATTCAGACTGCAGCTGTTACAGCCGTTCACTCTGTCTACTACTCCCTCTCATCTCCCAGCCCTTAGTGTTCTGCTTTCGTCTCATTCATTTTTAATGAATTGTTTCAGGTGCAGCCACGAGAAGAGCAAATCAAGAGGACATTTAGCACTGGGAGAAAGGAGGTGACTATTGAGCCGATAAACCAAAGTAATGAAAACAGGAGCTCCAATCTCAATACTCTCTGCAGGACGTTTGTCTTTTTCTCATAAGTGGTGCACCAACTCAGTGGCTCTGCCTCTTGTGAGCCATAACTTGGGCCTTGAGCCTATTGTGTGAATTAATTCCCACATTTCTCTTCTTCAGTTTTGCAGATGCATTGCATCGTGTCTGGTGCATGCTTTGGTTTTGTGGGTGCCTGAGCGTAAACTTTGTGTGTGGTCTAAAATTAGGCTACTTGTGAGAGATGAAACGTAGCAAACTCTCCATGAGGTCATCAGTGATGATAGGTTGAAGGTGCGTGTCAAACTACTGAATCTGTAGCAGTAGGACACATTTGGTAGAAGAAAGGATTTAGCATCTTCTCACATAAAGAGCCCTATATACAGGGAAGGAGTGACCTAACAGCATAGCACTCCAAACTGTGGTCACTGTACAAACAATGTCATTATGTTGACATCATAACACTTTGGTCATACGAGGGGCTATTACTGGCTGACCACAGTGTCCTCGGACTTGGCCAGTGGCTAGGATACACTTGGGAGAAACTGTGTGGAAGAAGTGAATCATTTGGTGACACGGTGGCACCCTGAAAAAAAAAAACACTTCTACTCTTCTGTTCTATTATTCTGAGAGCATTTCATTTTATTGAAAATAGCATAGCATTTAAAATGTGACTCTCAACCATTTAATGCATTTTTCTAAACTCTTTCCTGTATATTGTTTTGTATTTTGATTTTAAATGTCAGCTTAATAGAATACTTTAATATTTTGATAAATATGCTTATTTACTTTCTTGTCAAGAGCCAGTTAGTCTGGCTCTAGGAGAAGATAAGAAATACCAGTAATTCTAAAGTTCACTGTTTACATGTTATGCTTATGTGATCTGTTTAATAAAGACAGAACAAAAACAGTGCTTGGTTTTATTATCCATTATCGTTGGTACACCGAGACTGCCAGATATCCACAAATCTACTGGTCAAAAAAAAAGAAAGTATGCTGCTACAGACCAGAGGCCATAAGGTAAAATGGTTGCGACGCTGAGGGGTCAAAAACGTACAATATCAGAAACATAAAAATGACAAGCAGTAGTAGTAAAACTCCAGAAGGTGGCACACAACCCTGTTACAGTCCTCATAAATTATGCTTTCTCTGATTTAGTTTTGCTCTTATACACGTCAAACATCGCCTTCAATTCACTTAATGTAGCCAGTTAGAGGGGTTGAACCTTGCAGTAAACAGATACAGAGTAATAAAATGCAATCAGCATCTTATCTTTAACTGCAAAGGCATTCAGCTCCACTGTATGATTAGTCTTTGTGGATATTTCATTAAAGCCATGTTAGTTTAAAAGTTATTCTTCTCCAACAATGCACACATGCCCACAACATAGCAACCCATGATACCCCTCAGTGAGTATAATGATCATACTTTCAGCTAATTGTGCACCTGAACTGCATGAGTTTATTTATGCTACTGTGGGCTGTATACCTACATCCTGTCAAAGTGACGAGCGCCAACACAGTTTTTGCTTTGTTGCTCCTCTTTTTCTTTCTCCACTAAACTTCTTTACTCAAAGTAGATACCAGCACTTAAATATATATATATATTTTTTTTGCCTTTGGTGTAGAAGAGACAACATTACACTTTAAATGCTGATGACAATGTGAATCAAAAAAAGATCAGGAGGAGAAAAAAAACCCTTTGGGAAGACATTATCCAATTTCCTAGAAATGGGATATCTCACCGCCTACGAACGAACATGAATCACAAAATTGGCGTGTAATGATGTCAATTCCAAGAGTTTGCAGCAAATGGCAGTGCACCTGCTG
>NW_018127993.1:1400416-1405003 GCF_001952655.1 Monopterus albus
TTCCACAATGCACTCCGTTATGAGTTCACTTAATAAAACACATTTTTATGATGGAAGTTCAATATAAAAATGGTAATGTATAATCAACACTTTTAGACTGATGACATTTGCCAATCAACTGCAGATGAACTGAATCAACTTTAAAGCATGTTCTCACCTCATTGCCAAGCCTAAGATTTAATCTAATGTTGAGCAAGAACATACTGAGTGCAGAATCAGTGGTTTCTGACTTTCCACAGCTCATAGCTTATAAAAGACAAGTCATTTGACAATGTGCATTTCATCAGCGGTCTAAAGAAAACATTTTCCCCCTCATAATATTTGTACAGCTAAGCCAAGACTGTGTTCCTGTATTGTGCATGTTGCCCCTTTTCTCCTTATTCACTTTGACACGAGACAGTATACTGTGTACATTTGAAACTATGCACACCCATAAATGCATACCTCATGAAAAACGCTCTCAGGTGACTGACAGCATGATTAAGCTTCACTTTTACCCTCTTAACAGTTCTAGTTCCCATAGAATAACTGACATGAACTGAAACATGATATGCATTTTTGCAGCTCTACAATTCTGCAACAGTATTTGTATTGTTTTATTCCCTAGCGACATTCAGTGTGTTATGATATGTTGAGATATTCAGAGCTTAGCACCTACTGTATTTCTCAGCACTAGTATGCACAACAATGTGATTTCTAAGAGCACTGTTTGAAAATCACCATGGCCCTAACACCAAGGTAGCCTCAATTACGGACATGTTATTCAATCAACACAAAACTGGACACGCACTGCTCAGCAAGCCTGCAGCAGCCTGTCCGTATGAAACCATAATGAGCCCTACAATGGCCTTTTCACATGGTTTAAAATGAGATGCACTTGATCTACTGTTTTAGGTCCTCTATAAGTATTTGTTGTCAAAGCTTATGCAGGTTTATTTAGTCCTTGCTATCTAACAGTTTGTGGAGAAATCTATCAATTCTGCAGGTTGAAGTTGGGAGGACTTTGAAAACTAAATCCAATCAATTCTGCTTGAAGAAGGTGTTCCTGCTTTCCAGCTTAATTATGCCTCCAGTGTTTTTTTTGTCCTCAAGTTTCTTTCTCAGTCTTAAATGACTTCTATGTCTCATTCAATTGCATTTCCATAGGTAAACATGGTATTTGAACAGTCAGGTTCTGGACACAACAGGCTAGCTTCTCCATGTTTCATAGGTACCAAGGAAGAAAAATAAGTCTGCCTTAGATGCTTCAGTATAAATTGAAGAGAATGGGGCATCCATGTTGTCAAAACATACATGCTAAGAAGGCATTAAAATCAATCATGTGACACCAATATTTGTTCGGCAGAGGAGAAAAATAACGGCTGCACCACTGAACAGTGATCCAAGTAGCACAAACGGCATACTATTAACTGGCACGGATCATATGTTATGTGAGGAGGTGTTTGTTTCAGACAAAACTGGGTGAAGTCGTCACCCGTCATATCAAGTCTAGACAGTTCTTATGTCCCTGTTTAAAAAACACCTAACTGGACTATGCTACTTTTGCAGTTACAATAATGATTAGGCAAAAAAAAAAGTATGGAGGGATGCTCTTACTCTGTGATTACAAAAGCTAAGCTTTCAACTTACTGGCGGCTTCTTTCTGTGCTGGTGCTTAATGCAACAAAACATCCTGAGTCCTGAAAACTAAAATGAGTTGTTCAGTGGTTGATTTGCTCTCAATCAAGACAGGCTGTAGCCTCTGTACACCAAAGGCAGCTTAATCACTGTTTTTGTATATAGAGTGTGTATCTTTACAGCTAATTTGCATCTCTGCCATCTCCATAAGGTTTGGAGAATCTGCCTAAGGGGTGTGTTAATTTTGTCTAATTTTACACTCCGTCTTTTTGAGAGGGACCCAATTTGGTGCCTGCCCCCCTTAGCTTCCTTAACCTGCCATTTAGCACTCATCACTACAAAGTAAACAGTCTGAACAATAGATAATCAGAGAGGGGAATGATGAGGAGAGTGTGGCAGATGCGGCTCTACATTGCAGATATCTGCTGCCTTTGCTTCAAATCAATCAGCAATTAGTGCCATTTCACTGCAGCTGTTATGGAGCGATTTATTTCACTGGAGTGATCCCCTTTTCTGAGCACCCCAAACATAATTGCAGAACCCTCCAAGGCCTTGCTGAAAGCAAGAGAGACGGTAAGGGTGAGAGGGAGAGAAATAGTGCATGAGAGAGGCAAAGGATGAGAGTGATGGAGAAAGAGAGGGCAGCACAGTGACAGAATTATCTGAGTTCAACAGCACAGGAGACTGCTGCTCTGAACTGAAGCTGACATTTCAGCAGCCGAGTGCCTTTTCAGGACTTGAGCTTGATAGTGTTCTTTAAAAAGTATGAAAAGCAATGCAAAGTCTATACTTCAGTTTCATTCTTTCACAGAGCGTAAGCTGCAAATTCATGTAAAGCCAACACTGACAAACTATCACTTCATAAAACTGACACTGCAAACATAGTAGGGAAAAAGTGATAGACTTTTACATTTTAGGTTAACTGCTACTACTGTATGTCTCCAACGAGTCCTTAAGGAAATATCTGGTTCTTTGGCAGCTAAAGTCCATTATGCTCAGCAGCTAGTCATAGACCAAATCAAAACATTTACACAACTGCAGACCATAAAAACATGCAGAAAGACACAAAAACAGTACACGAACTGTGAACTGCCTGCACAGAAACCTTACTTAACATAATTACCTGACCCCATTAATATTTTTGCTGCTCAACAGAAATAAATCCCTGCAGCCAAAATACAAACTCTTGTCGAAAACTTTCTCAAAAAAATGGAGACTCTTAGAGTAGTATTTTAGAGTCCACAGTTGCAACGAGATGTCCACCAATTACATAGGGGTGCAATGTGCAGAGGAGAAGCCAACTGCCCTGGTTAAAAAAATCTAAAAAGTGTCTAAAAATGAACAGTGCACATTGTATTTCTGTATAGCTATCTGCAAGAGGATCTATAAAGCAGCTTCCCCCCCCCAATACTGTTTAAAAGCCAAGTCGAGCCTTACTTCAGACATCACCACACTTAACCCATGACTGTATAACAGGACATCAACCCACAGTGCAATACCTGTAAATACACCTTTGTATATAAGGATCTGGAAAATCCATCTCAACTGTGTATACATAGTTCTCTACAAGTACTTTATTTCTATTTTTCCAAATGCACACCTTTCTCCTATTTGCACATTTTCTTTGCTTTTGGTTTTCTCAGCCTTATATTGGTTGTCTATGCACATTAAGAGTCTTGTGCGTCCCACACACCTGGCCAATAAAGCAGATTCTGACATGGAGGTACAATTTCATTTAAAAATAAAAAATATCACAATGCCAGAGCAGTTAGCAACTGCAACCTACAATTATGGCCGGCCTTAAATCATATCATCTCAGAGGGCTTTATGGAAAGAATTAAAGTTTCTGTGGAAATTATTTTTTTTTATACAGTAATGGGAAATACGATTACACTGCAAAGTTGGACAGGGTACAGAGGATGATATGACAGTCAAAATGTGGATCTTCCAACTAATCAGCCAGTTCCTTCCTGCGGTTTTCTACAATCCCACCCAATTTAAGCCATACTAACGTAACAAAACAGGTATTTATTGATTGTCCACTAACAAAAAAGGCTTGTATGAAGTAGAAAACATGTGTATGAATTGCTTAAGTCAATCAAAGGCTTTATGTTAATGTTGGTATAAATATCATTTTTGTAAATTCTAAGAAAGGCCTTTAACTTTTTCTACTAGTTAAGCTGCTTAATTTTCATATCTTGTTTTTCTGCACATTTTCACATATGGGTACTGTTCTTAGTCAGACCATCTTAGTTGAGTCTTAGTGTTTTCTTCTTGGAAGTCCACTTAAGTTGACAAAAATAGCCATCTACCAAGATGTATGGCCTCAAATTGTGTCGAGTTTTTCCCTTAGCTTCTGCTGATGGCACTTTGGGAGGAAAGTGAGAGCAAGTTGTGAGAAAGCAAAGTGGCTGGGCTTTTTGACCTACTGCCTTGTCTGCCATCTGCAGTGATCAATTAGTCTTGCTTGTGTAATAGCTGAGAGCAGAGACAGCTCAAAAATATATACTTTCTTCAGAGTAATAACAGGGTTTTCAACGGCTTCTAGTATCTCAGCTCTGTGTTTGTCAGACTTGTGGCTCATAATGCCAAGTGTCCACAGTCGTGATCACCTCTGTCTCTGTATCCATGTTGAAATATTATTAATTGTTAATCTTTCTGATTTTACTCAGCTATGATTATCTCAACTCTAGCTCACCAGCACAGATGTGCATGCTGCTTGGGGTTGTGCCTGGGCTGCTGTGATTGACTTTATGAGGAATGGAGCGGAAGCTGCTGAACGCCATATTTAATGAATCACACCCAAGAGGTAAATGTGTATCTTTCTAGTCGGTCTTTTCCCATGCTATACAGCATGTACAGTCTTCATTACGAAGTCCATCTGGTGAACTAAACAATCAATGGCTTCCCTTCTAGCAGCCTCAGGGCTATATGGCAGAAGGGAAACATTGCATGTGTTGCTCTGGGGGG
>NW_018127993.1:1405082-1417177 GCF_001952655.1 Monopterus albus
TGACAACTTGTCACTGGCAAATGTTAATTGAGAGTGAAACCCCTAGATGTTCTTCTGAAAAGGGTCACTGCACTGGGAAGTAACTGCACTTTATCAGTCTACAAAATGTTACACAATTATCACACTCAGGGTTTTGGCAGTTGCTAGAAAGCACATCTGGTAGGTTATAAAATAAAATTTAAAAAAATAACACCTTTACAATTTTGCCAAAGTAGGATTGTATGAAGCAACATAAACACATCAGCTGGAGCCATGTTCTGCTTTTTAATTCTGGATGTAATCTTAGTCTTTAGTGCTTTTCAATACATCAATGTCTGTACTTACTGTGTGATACAAGATTTCAAGCCCTGAATTTTAGTCATTGCTTCCTAGAATCCTATGTTTTTATTGTAGTTACATTTAACATTTAACTTACATTTAAAAAAATGGCCACTGCAATATCTATCATAAACAGCAGCACATAGGGAAGGCAGGTTCTAGCCAAACAGCTGCCACATAACCACCAATATTCTGAGTGTAGTTGTTTTTTTGTTTTTTAACTGCTGACACTCTGCTCCCAGCCTGGGTTAACCAAGCAGCTGGTTTGTTTTTATTGAAGATGCTTGTTCAGCTTTAGCACGAGCCTGAGACCCCTAGCTAAAATAGACAACTACCAGACAAGTTTATGCTGCAGTTTTCATCAAGCGCTGCCAAGGAGAGCACCGAGTTACACTGTGACATACTTCTTCCTGGATGGTCTAAATAACATTAAAAAGCACCACCTAGTGGCCCAACGGCAAACTATAGTATTTTCTGACTTACCTAGCACATCCTGTTCTACAACATTACTGGTTAATGTATTTTTCATCAATTAAATTATGGACGGAAGTTTATCAATGATCTAATGATCGCTGTGTTGTCAAGTATGAGCTGTTAAAAGCGTGAAGCATATAGACTCCAAAAATTTACTTTGAAAACATGTTTAATGAATTGATACTGATGAAAGACTAAAGCTCAAACTCAGTTTCTCAGTTTAGTAAAAAAAAAAAAAAAAAACTACAGGTTATTTGAATCAAATATGGGTTTTTCTTCTCTTGAGAAGTGGTCTAATTCTGATGGGCAGCTATAGGCACAGACCTTTATGTAATTAACATTTAAAGGTGCCTCTTGTGGGGTTTTTGACCATTTGTATTTGTACTGCGATCACAAAGTGTGTGACAAAGACTACTAGGTAGTAAACAAGGATGTAAACAAGTTCATTTTTTTAAATCCACTTTAAAAGTGTTTTATGTGGTAGAAAATGCATTTGGCACACTCATTAGACCTCAAGGACACAATTTCAGCAGTCTAAATGTTCCAGAAAAAGCCTCATTTGTGGGGGGGGGCTGTGTGTGTTTATGAGGGGGAAGTCAAGCAAGTCAACTTGTAAAGATTAGAGAGAGCTCATGTATTTATTTTTCTGCTACAAGGAACTAAAAGGGAACTGACAGTTCCTGCCTCGATGTGTTATGTGGACTCGTGTTTTTCAGTGGATTCCAAGGGCGTGCAGCTGTCTTTTTGTGAGTGTCAAGTGAGACTAGTGCAGGAAAATATTACACCGAGACAGGCCATACTTGTAAACAGCGGGTGAATCTAATGCCCAGAAGTGATTTATTTGTTTAGGGGAGGTTGAATGGTTTTAATATTGCATGCACTGATCAGTAATTTTAATGACCTAAGAAGCACATGTTATTTTTCTTCCTCCTGTGCCTGAGTAAATTGCAACATGCTCATTAGTCGTGTAATAATTTTAAATCCCTTCTGAAAAGACTTTGTGCTTTAAAGTTTGGCTTTTTTTTTATTCACAAAGAGATGTGGTGCTTGTTATTACTCTCAACACACAGCTGGAGTTCTGTGACACAACAGAAGACTTAGAACACACCATCAGGCTGATGCAAGCTCATTAACACTAATATACAGTGCAATCATTATCACTAATATACACTGGGGCAGCAGTTCACCTTTCAGCACGACATACAGCTAACACAACACTGAAGTGGCTTCTGAAGTCTGACTGTCCTTGAGTGGCCGAGCCAAAGCACAAACTTACACCCTGAAGAACATCTGTGGAGAGACCTGAAGATGGATGTTCACAGACACTTCCCATCTAATCTAACAGAGCTCGAGTCAAGCTGCCAGCTTGCTCCTGCTCACTGACGCACACAAACGCACAGAGCGAAGCGAAGCAGACGAGGGGTAACTATATTTTGCTTGAGTTGATCACAATGCTCATTAACCACCGACCTTGTGTGTTTGACACAGTTGGCAAATAAAACCGGCTCCGATTCATATGTGCAACAAAATCTGCCAGTAATGGAGACAAAACAAGCAAATTCTCAAATATCTGCTAAACAAGTACAACACAATGCTGTGGAAATGCGAAGTCTTCACTGATTTGTCCGCAGTAAACTCGCCCATATACCAGTATACGATCTCTGCCCAGCTCTTCAGATATTTCTTGAAATTACAATAAATTCAAATGCAACAAAACTTGCTGATCAAGCAGAAATAACTGTTTTCAGTTGTTAAACATCTGCCCATTAGCCAAAGGCAAATCCCCATTTGGTTGAGGGAGGTGTATTGCCTACCAATCTATTATCAAATGCTTGTTTGTTTAATTAAATAGTTAAGTGCTGACTTAATTACTTTGAAAATACTGATGTTGGACATACACTTGGTATTTTACTAATTTTTTCAGTAGGCATAAAGATTAAAGGCCATGACATTAGCTGTGGATAACTAGTGTTCCTTCCACTGGAGTCGCCCAGCCAAAGAGGATTCAGCTGAAGCAGGTCCCTCCCCCACGTAAAAAGGCCTCTTGTTATGTGTTGTGCCCCTGAATGCAGTGCTTCACAGCCGACTGGGTTCCATCATCATTCCAGCTACCTAATGAGTGACTGTTTGTGGGCTGATAAAATTAAATTGCAAGCCTCGCTGATTTCAGCAACAGGTGTATTTTTTTCCTGTCTCATAATAACACGAGAGACCGGGGTTTTGAGCACCTATTCAGCATGATAATGGAGTCTGGTTTACAAATTCTTTTGGTTTACCATTCCCCTCCCACATGCGGCAAAAGAAAAAAAAGATTTAATCAATTACGAGATTAATTCAAGATGGAACACTTGAATGTCTCTGAACAGTGAACATCTCATTTCTTTGAAGATAGGATTCTTATCTTATGTTAGTCCATGTTTTTTTCTGCAATTAATTCACATTCAGTAATTATATCTCAATACGGTTAGTTTTTTTCTATTGTTAGAGGCACAGTCTCTGTACTGGATGAGAAGTTCCCCTCATATTCCATGCATGTGATCCACTGTGGTTTCATCTCACTGATAGCAGCCTCTCTGTTTACCGTTCCCTCTCTCTACTTCACATCACAGCTGTATTAAATTACTGTTAATGTAAACAGAACATTCCACTGCTGTGTCACATTAAAGACATTCAACTGGCAAAACAGGCTTCTATTGTGAACAAGCTGCAGGGAACACAATGCATTTGTCAAAACCGCTTGATGCCAAGAGAATTTTCTGCATTTTTTTTTTTCCAGTAGCAGATCAGATTTAAATATTGCAGGAAGTAATTTTACAACAAGTAGCACCCACAGTGAGCTGTTAGATAAAGAGCTGCAGGCAACAGGCTGCACACCTCCAATTCAGCAAGGTAAGCAAATACAGTTGTGTGGAAAAGTACTCGCGCTGTGTGCAGCGTTAAATTAGAGTGTGGTTGCTCATGGCATCAAGAAAAAAAAAAAAATGTTTGTCGTGAGACAACTTCATTTTATTCTCCAGGAATATTCTCGTGTGTCCAGGACTTTTCACAACTGGGTAAGAAAAACAATGGCACCAATTAAACCCAAGTATAAAACAGAGCAGGGTCAATGATTTGTCACAGTGGTCATATCCAAACTAGCATCAAAACTCGACGGCTGGTTGCACGTTCTGGTGTGTTGGTTGTGTTTTTCCATGCAAACACACAGAACAATTTGTTTACACATACCAGAGATCGAGTCATGAAAACTGATGCCAGGTTTGTACTGTTGTGGTAAAATGATGTAAAATCTCAGTTTTATTGTTTGGTAGTACTATTTCTGAAAAGGTTGTGACTGTTTTAACCATATGTACAGTTAAATATAAATGAAATAACAGGATTCATCCCAGAAAGCTGTTTGGTTGAAAACCAACTAGTGGTAGCTGCAGAGCAGGTAGTGTGGTGCCTTTAGCAGATGCTTTTGTTTTGTTTTGTCTTCCAAGTAATAATTATCAGAGGTTTTTACTACACTGGTTACATGTATGTAGTGCATAGTCACTGCTGGCAAACTGTTGTTAGGTGCCCGTGCTTCAAACGTGCCACTACCTGGGTTGGGGGATTTGCATCAAACCTCCATTTCAGCCACCTTCTTCAACAGAATTTAAATTGTTCTTTCATCCAAAGCACTTCTTAATGAAATCATATCGGCAAGTACTTAATATGATAATCTCATTTATGATCATCTGTTGGGGTGTGAATATGCCATGACTTCTGTAAACAAAAGTAGTTCTGCTCAGTGGCAGGATTCACTTCCAAGCCTTCAGAGAAATAAAATGTTTTAATAGCCTCTTTTCCTGTTAATGATATTCCGTTCGTTCTTAACACACCATTGCACAGATATTGAAACCATTCATTTCTGAAATGGGGAAAAGGGACCCACAGAGAACTCAATCTGAATGTTGTATTCTTGTCAGTTTTCTCTGATAACATTTTTTTAATTTTTTAAGATCGTCTACTCAGTGAATTTACAGATTTTATAGATTTCCCTGCACCTTGATGTTTTGGTCAATTTCATATTTACTTTCATTTTTCACAAGAGCCAAAACATCCTTCAGATAAAACGTCATCCTATATCCTCCAATGCAGTACTGACAGACAAGCCTCTTGCAAACCAAATATTTCAGGGCCTTTGTCACATTACTTGGAAGATGATGAGCCCACAGAGAATCATCATTGTCCAGTAAGACTTGTGGTACTGGACTGTGTGTTTATATCAACAAGGAAGGTGCGTCAGTGGCATGTGGCTGTGTCCAAACACTGCTCCCCGCTGGTAGAGTTTATGACTGAAGTGCAGGCCATACTAACTGCTGTCACTGTAGCAGTCTGCCCAACGAACAGCATAACCATATGGATTTTTCATCATCACCACTGGTGATTTCAATCATGCAAATTTAAAGACTGTTTTGCTGAAGTTGCACCAGCATGTCACCATTTACTACAGGAAGAGAAAAGTCACCGGGACCTTGTTGTCGAATGCTAGTGGAAGAGTGCTTAACCACTGAAGTCAACAAAATGACTGCAGAATGTTACATTTGCTGGATCATATCTATGAAAAAAAGTGAATGGAAAAATCATTGTTTATATATTCATCTAGCATCCAACATGTTACTGTAGGGACTTGTATTACTGTTGACAACTTGAGATGGACGAGCGCTCAGCCTCAGCCTCAGCCTCCCACTGGTGCTGGTGTGACCTGCAGCAGTGCAACAACCAGATCACCTCCAGCTAACAATAAGTACACAGGTGCATGCAGATTATCAGCAATTGGTTTAACCGATATTCACAGAATGATAAAGTACAGTTCATATTTTCAGTGTTGTTTTTTTCCTTCCAGAGTTTCTGCAGCACAGTCCCTCAGCAGAAGGTTTGATAGTTCATTACTGTAGTTTCTATTAGTGTCAGACTAACTGGAAAATGCCTAGAATCACAATTAAAATGACCAATGCATTTTTAACATTGTTAGGGGGGGAAAAAAAGCTAGATTCAAATAATATTTCTTACATAAAACTGTTTACATTTGTTTTGTTGCTGTAGTGAAATAATAATACTTTTTAAACTAAACTTCTTAATCAGATTCAGTAAGTGGATTCGGAACTGGCTTCAGCTTTATTAAAATGCTATCGATCTCTAGGCAGCAGTCGACTGCCTCAGGCAAGAACACAGTACATTCCTCAATGCTTCAAACAAGAGTAGCTGCTAACCACGTCAATACCCAAGTATCCTAATTTGGGCGAAGTCTTCTTTTTAGCAGCTTTTTTAAAGCTATTTGTCTTTGACCACTTAAGGTCTTCATCACTGGAAATATCTCAGGATGGAAAATGAAAAACTGCAGCTTCACAGTTGCACATTTCACACATTTGTGTTAAACTATAATTGAACTGATGGACATTGCAAATAGTTTAAACCTAAGGCATCAATTGGTATGAAGGCTTTATATGTATAGTAGCATCTGACTACATTTCCCAGTGCACAGTCATCTATCGACATGATGTGATGTATGAAGTTCTCCCTGGGTCATGTGCTGGATCCATAAAGGCAGCTCAAGTCAGAATGGACGCAAAGTGCAAACAGCACCCGCAGGGCTTCGCTGAACAGAGTGTCTGCAGAGTTAAGTAAAAGATTTTATTTAGATCAATAGACAACACATTAACCTTTAACTCCTCAACAGAACAGGATCAATACATTCACACACTTAACTCACTCCACACGACTGCAGCAATGTTGCTTAGAAGTGAACAATCTGGACAGCTTAGCGTTTCCTTAAAGCAGGTCTAAATAAATGACAGGGTCATGCAGACAATGTGATTTCAAGGTGTCATTATTTTCACAGCAGCAGCTGCTGTTTAGATTCTTCCCACCGATTATGCAATGATGTGTGTCACTAAATAGCCAATGAGTGCACATCATTATGTCATAATTACCACCGTAACATAAGCTATGCATAGCTTATGTTACGGTGGTAATTATAAAAAAGCTTGGCTGCTTTTCAACCAAAAGACTAAGTTATAAGGGATGAAGACAAAGACACATATGTGCAGTGAAAAAGAATCAAAGCAGCAGCAGTTGCCATGTTAGTGGGTCAGGATGCCTCAACCCTATGGTAACATAACCTTACTTGGACTCTACTTAAAGTGACATTTAGGATAATGACAGTATTCAGCATCAGTTAGATTCTTACTATGCTCAAATTTAAACAGACTTGTACCTGTAAACAGTCTTATGATGTTCATCTGCCCTTGAATCTCTGGGGTATGCCTCACATTTTCCTGCTACAAATCTGCCAACAGCGCCCATTTGAACACACTTATCTCTTTGTATACAAATTGGTTTAAACCACAAAAGGACAACAGATCGCACTTATCTGGAGATGCTGTGCCTACATGTGTGTGAGTGGCAGGCACACACTGCCCGCAGATTGTCTATTTTAAACTACACTGTATAACAGAAGGTGATTTGTCGGAACAAAATAACTGTCAACATGTTAAGTTTTGTTACGTTAAATGCAGCGCCTTGGAGGAATACTGTTCCTAATACAGGTTTGCAAAGTGTTGGGCTGTTATTGCAGTACTGGGGTGGGATGACTAACACCACCAAACTCAACAGGTAAAAGGTGGCCACAACACAAACTGTGTACCAATAAACCCACCAACTCTTAGTAAGACAGCACAAAATGGAAACGTTACCAAACCGTCCTCACTTTTCCACTACTGTACTCCCACATTATTGTTTTAGGTCACATAGACTTCCTTGCTTAAATGGATGCAAACACCGTCCATGGATTGTTATAGACCATTCTCTTCACTCCTCAACAATCTTGACATGTCATCGCATCAGTTAATTTCACACTTCACTTCATACTTTGTGATTTAATGGGAAGCCATATTGCTGGGGTCTTGCACAGTCAGCCCAATCATTTTCACCAAGAATATGAAGTGGATGAGTCTGTTAAAAGAGATGCTGGAATTACTGAATGCGCTGTCAGATTTCATTGTGTTATAATTTTGGACTGCGGAAAGTACAAGGTAAGGTAGATAAGGTTAGGACATTGTCTGTCTGTGTGTGTATTTGCGCCTGACATAACATTATCAAAACCTGTTTACACCCACGACTGAAAGACTAGCTTATTTTCTGGTGCCACTGACTTTGAAGGTGGTCATGGGGATGCTGCTTTTTAAAGGATAAAGCCAGTCATTTTCAATGCTAATAATATTTTCATCAATCTACATACAAAAACAAACTGCCAGTCAACTGCCTCTACTCACAGTGAACGTCTGTCAGTCCTCAATCAGCTTGTTCGTCTGTGCCATAGACCTTGATATGATGAAAAACATCAGTGAAACACACTGCTGCACTGGGTGACGTTTCTTCATTAGCCAACCCCAGACACGAGCGCGAGAAGCTGGAGGAAAGTAAACAAAGCAGAGCACTCACAGAAAATCTTCAGGAAATTATGGGCACACTCAACCAATGGGGCCACATAGGAGGAAGCATGGAGTTTTGTAATAACAGTAGAAGCGTGTCACACAGACGAACAAGCTGATTGAGGACTGACAACTGACCGGCATTAACCTTGAATAAAGGCAATTCACTGTCAGTTTCATTCACTGTATGGAAACTGCTGAAAAGTACTATTGATATAAATGTCCATCCTTATCCTTTAAGCCCTAATTCCACACTTGTGTTGCATTATACACATTTATGTATGTGCAAGAGTGAATAAATACTTCTGAGTCTGTAAATCAAGCCATATGCATTACAGTTGATTGACTTTGGAGCGGTGGAGTACTTAGTTGTATCACGTTTTTCTGGTTGTGTGTCAAAAAGCGGCGAATGTCATCACCCAGTGAAATTGCATAACAACAAATAAAATAAAATAGCTGCGTCAAGAAACAAAGCTGAGAAACAGATTTGGTGTATGTAGTGCAAAATGACGCTCAGCTCCAGTTCATAGTTCGAACCTGGGTGACAACATCCACTTAGCGTAGTCGTACAACAACTACACAGAGGAAAGAAAAATCTGAACTTGGACCTTTTGAGAATGTTTTAAATTAATCTAAGACTGGCAAACAACTCCGGAGAACAAAAGGAGCCAAAAGTTTGCTTTATATCCAAACGCTGCCATCTTATTATCTTTAACAGAGATAACTCAAACTGACTCCCTATATGCACTGCCTGCATTAACAAATTAGATTTGAATCTACTGTTTATATCTACAACGTGCATCTTGCTATTTTGCAACAAAATGTAACACCTGTATAACACTTTTATGCTTGAGAACAATTAGCATTTTGCCTGTGTCTTAATATTCTCATAATAGAATTTCACATATCAAGTTTACCTAAAGCTATAAACTAAAGCTGAATGATGTCTACACACCACAACTATGACAGCACGCAAAAAGCTCCAATGTGGGAAAGAACATTAGAAATGACTTCTACACTTATGGACCATAAACATGAGAGCAAACTGAGATCAATGAGATTCCATTACCATCCAACCTCATTTCCCAGAACTGAATTGGAAACGGGTTAGAGATGGATCGTGTCATTACCAATTCTAGTGGATCCACAGGAGCCATAACACAGTGTGCAAGTGTGTGCACGGGTGCTATCTACACCCGCTGCCAATGAATAGGTTTTTAAGTGACAAGCAGGAAGGTGAGCAGGAGTTCATGAACTATCAGTACCATCTTAGTTTTTAATATGTTTGCCTCAAGATGCAGAGCTGCTGGAGGGTTTCAAACACTTTGACAACTTCTGGTTTGGAGTGTGAACAAGAATGTACTTACAGTTGCTTTCCAACAGTAAAAAACATCTTTTAACTATCATTTTGATGAAACTTAATTTAATCAGAGATGAGTCAGTGATGAATATTTGACTGATGGGGCCATAGACTGGGCCCACTCTGATTCTATACCTATGGCCATTCCCTGTCAAATTTCTTTTACCAAGATTATTTATTCACTGTGCCTGCCATTCAGCTCCATACAGCTGCCATAACAAGTGATGCATTATCATACCAATATCTAAATGGACCCTCACAAAACTAACAATGCAACTAAGGCCAGAAAAGTGCATTGAGAACTGTTTAATTCCACTAATGTTTTACCTTCCATATTCATTACTGTACCTCTACCTTTGCCAGATATTTTACTGAGCTAACCACAGTTCCTCTATGTAGACATGTCCTAAATAGTCTTAAATACCAAGGTACCAGATAAAGAAAGATTATACTATAACTCAGCCTGAGGACTCTGGCTGAGTGACTGTGACTGTGTCTCACTTGTAAACTGTGGTTAAAGAATATTTGACAGATTATTCATTTGATCATGGTGGTGTTAGCTCAGAACACAAACAGAGGCACTGCACATCCATTTTATAGGAAAACCTGTTGTAGAGACATGATATGAAACGCCTCTTTATAAGTTCACAAGATTAACTAGACTAAAAGTCTACATCTCTATTTGCACCTCTCCAAGCTGTAATATTTATTACACGCCATGACGCTAAAGCAACGTATTGATAGTTTTATCATTCACTGAGCCTTAGTTACACACTGTGTCCTGGATGCTCAAGTAGAAAACCACCAGTCAAAATACTTGAATCTGATGCATTTCAAAAGGGGACAATGCCGCACAGTGACTGCAGTTAAATCACGTAGTTTGTCCATTTTGACAGAGAAATGACAGGAGAATCACTTGGAACTAATTGTGTGGAAGTACACTGGCTCTCTGAGGCCAGGAAAAAAAAATGTAACAGTTGATAAACAGTTATGCCAGATGACATGCTGATGCCAATTCACCCAGAACACTACAAGCAAAATCCAATTTGGCATCTAACTTTGGATGCCTTCCTTACTGCTGTACCAGTGAAAGACGGTGTGGTGATGCATCTCACAGATCTGGTTTCACAGGGAAAGGCAGAGATGTCATCATTCTTTACATCACTCCTCTATGGCCAACAAACTAATTGCCAATAAGAAAAGTGTACACAGAACCACGAGTAAAATGAGACAGCAGCTGTCGCACTATGTAAAAGCCACAATGCTGAGAGAACTATAGTCAACAACAGTGATGACAGCTGGCAAGACAACAATTACACAGTACACATACAAGCCAAGAAAGAACGTCTGCAATCTCAGCGCTGTTCATCCTAATGTCAGCATCAGGACAGACAGATAAGAAAACCTGGGCACACTGACAAATTTTCACAACAAGATATGTGGGCCTCGAGTATGCTATCCATCCTATCTGCCTGACCAGGCTGCCATCGGCAACTACAGTTTAAAACAAATATCGGTTTATCATACAGGGACAAACATTTACAGCACAGACAGAAAATAATTGTCAAAAAGGGCCCAAGTTAGCCAAGTCAGGTGTTATTCATTTGTCATGCAAGTATCCAAAGATTTTAAAATTTAAGCCTAGGAATAAAAAAAAAAATGCTTTGGTATTCTGCATAATCCCAAACATAATGTTCACATCACATGCATAGTATTATACCATACATAGTGTTTAAAGACAGCTAGTTAATTTCATGAGTCAATTAATTAATAGTATTTTTTATTGATTTATTGACTTTTGCCTGGGATGGGGATGTTAAATGTGTTGAATATTGTTATGCCAACTGCCTGCTCTTTTTATTCATTATTAAGTATTATACTGTATTTTATTAGTTCTATATCCTGCAAAAAAAAAAAAAAGTTACTTTATGTAACTAACCCAAGGAAAACTATTTTCACACTGCATGTTTGTGTAGCACACAATGAACTGTGCCCACCAGGGAGAACATGAATCAGCTTTAGAGGTAAGAAATGAAAGAAGAAATAAATTATTATGGTCTGGTTCATTTTAATGGTTTGACAACACCTGGAGTTAATATTCAGTAGAAGAAGTGAATTTGAGCTAAGGTGTCATTTCTAATAATGAAGCGTCTCCTCAACAGTTTAATACTTTCACGTGAGAGAATATTTGTTGCAGAAGTCATCGGTCATTCATGTATGTAATCAGCTCCACAAATAGTTCAGAAGTCTGAATTAATGACCAAAAATGAACACAAACCCAATCTGACCACCAATACAAGAAAGCCTGGAGAAAACTTTAAACTGAGCTTGAACACCCTTGAGAAATTAATACGTCCCCCCCCTCAATTGTCAGTAAGAAATGAAACCAATTGTTTGCTGTACATGACTTGATTAAAAGCCATTTCTTTCTTAGGGTAACGCAACACATGTCATTTACGCAAAGTCGTTTACCAACCCGTGTGGGG